>NW_028281276.1:370000-397500 GCF_059751285.1 Brachycentrus maculatus | reverse complement strand
ACTAAGCAAGTTACAGATTCAAGTATATTTTATCATATTCTTTTTGACATCTCAACAAAGATGGAGAACATGGAAGTCAAGGCATTACGACCGTCATAGGTAGGTTTAAGTGATCACTATACACACGTGTAACATTCACCAGTTCTACTCATGATTGACAACCGCACTACCTAAATTCATGGAAGTTCTATATATACAACGTGGTAATATTTTTCTTTGTAAATTGGGTGTAAATAATATGTAAAGTGGGTGTATAATAATAAAATAAACAATGTGTTGCTTTGTAATTTAAGTTTATAATTAAAGTTTATTCTTAATTTATCTTTATAATAGTTTTCTATCTATCTATCTGATTCTGACAGTTCTGAATATTATATTTTTTCTATCGGAAGTCTTTTGTTTTATTCTGTGCGACGCATGCGACATCTGGTGGTAGAACTGTTTTAAGTAGGTACTATTTGTAAGTACTTAATAAAATGTATAGGTAGGTACCTAGGTATTTTATTACATATATATGATCCAATTTCAAAACATTGTCCTTGAATCACTAGAATTTTCATTTGAAACATCTATTGTTGAGATGAAGAAGCTTTTTTATTAAGCGGAAACTCTTTTAATAAAATAATACGCAAAATAACTGATATGATTGGAGATAATCCAGATTTTTGTAAACAAGTATTTGGACACACTCAAAATGTTGCAAGTATATTAAGTTGATTTATAATTAAAATGTAATTTTGTTTTAAAATCACTAATTTTAGTGATTTTAAAAGAAAGTTACATTTTAGTTATAAAATAGCAAATCACAAAGTTAGTGCTTCAAACATAAATTTTATAAGTATTTTTTGGTAAGTTTTCTCATCTTCAAATGCGTCGCTCTTACAAGAATCTGAAGTGATATGACGTCAGAGGTGGCCTGATTTACTCCGTTTGCACGGTAATGCAAAAGCCGTATCTACAATTCATTTCGAGATGAACTGCATTATTCAAATCAAGTTTTCTCAAACAAACGTGTATGCTAAGTTGAAGGAAAAACAAAGGAAGTCCTGATATATGTACAAGTGTGTTTTACATCTACATACAAACGCCTCTATGGAAACAGAACATCAGATAGAGATCAAAGAGGATTTTTGCATATCCCTAAAATTAGTTTTCTGTACTAGGATCTTTATCGATCTTACTTATAGACATGTATAAATTTATTTTTGACATCTCATCAAAAATGAAGAAGAATATGGAAGTCTGGGCATTTACGGGGCTGACGACCGTCATAGGCTGGTTTAAGTGATCACTTTACACACGTGTAACATTCACCAATTCTACTCATTATTGACAACCAACATTATTATGTATAAATTTCATTCACAACATTTTTAGTGTGTCTAAATACTTGTTTACAAATCTGGATTATTTCAAGTTGTGGCAGTTATTTTGCTTATTTTTTTAAAATCTCAACAAAGATGAAGAAGAACATGAAAGTCTGTGCATTTATGGGGCTTACGGGCTTAATAATATGCTTAAATAATAAAATGAAAAGGATATTTTCTAGCGTTTCTCATATATGTGATTATAATCCAGGATTCGGACCTCACATACGAATGAAAGAGTTCTGCTGAATAACATCTCACCAATAAATGTCTCCAGTGAAATTTTACTGATAAAAACACTATACTTCGAAATTGAGTCACATATTTATACAGAACTTCCAAAAATTTCAGTAGTGTGGTTGTCAATTATGGGTAGAATTTTTAAATGTTACACGTGTGTAAAGTGATTATATAAATCACCCTAAGGCGGTCGTAAGCCCCGTAAATGCCCAGACTTCCATAATATTTTTCATATATATTGAGAAAAAAATGAGAATAAATTTCATAAAATTATACCGATTTTTACACAACCTCTTTTGAGACGTGGTTCTTAAGGAGAACGGAATAAATTATCTGAAAAGAGAAAGTGATAAATGAAGTTCTAGGAACCGCAAAAACAGCAAGAAGAAAAAATGCAAGCAGTAGAAATGAAAGAGAAAAATGGTATATTGTAAGATACGATTACCACTATCATAGTAGAGAAAATATATTAGGAAATTTCAAGATTTCAATTCCAAAAAGTTAAAAGGCTGTACAATAACTATAAGCAAATAGATTAATGAAAACAATTAAAATAAACACAAATAAAATAAATATGTGATGTTAAATATTATTTTTTGACATCTCATCAAAGATGAAGAAGAATATGGAAGTCTGGGCATTTTTTCCATATTCTTCTTCATCTATGATGAGATGTCAAAAAAAAAAGAAAATAACTCTTGTAATTGGAGATAATCCAAATTTTGTGAACAAGTATTTGGATACACATAAAATGTTTTAATGTTATATAAATATTTAATTCACGTCACTACCTCACTACAAGAGTTATGGAAGTCTGAGCATTATTTGAAGACTTGATCTTAAATGCGTAAAAAGTGTAACTTTAAAAAAAAAAATAGTGGTATTAACGCAGTTAATTTTCAAGTAAATAAATATATTGACAGTGACATCACAACGTGAATTAGATATGAAAACTTTACTTATCTCTCATGAAATATACTTAATACCTTGATTATAGTGACTTGGATAATCAATATTGTGTATCGCTCACTCCTTTCAACAACGTCATATTTAAAAAAAAAACATGATTTTTCAGGAGATCATTTTTAAAGTTTAAGAATATAATGAAATGAATTAAAAATAAATATCAAGCCACTTATTGCATATCTTTTTAGGTAAAACCTAAAGGTTTTTTCTCCATTTGAAAAATGTTTCATAAATTTAAAAATATATTTTAACAATACCTTATTAAAACAAAGATGGCAATTTTTTTAGAACTTTTAAATATAAACGTTTCGTGCATCTGGGGAAACAAAACCGCAAAGTCTCTCAGAATCGTTTAGTTAATCCGACTATTGGAGACCGATGTGTTCGCCAAATGGGAGATCAATACAAGGTTGGGTACTTTGGGTGTTGAAAGAAAAGGTTCCACTCAGAAATAAGGTATCCACATACAATGAAATCTGTCGAAATACAGCACCGTCATCTAGGGTTACTTTTCCAACCCTTTTTTTTGGAAACAAACGTTGAAATCATTATCTGAACTATAAAATTGAATTTGCAACCTTTTTTTTGTTTTCCCTTCTTTTCGAGAATTTTCTTTCGACTATTTAAAGTTTTTCTATTACATCATATGTAATATCGAAAAACTGGATTAAGAAGTTTAAATAAAAACCCCTTTAACCCGATAAGAGAAATTTTAGAAAATATATAATAAGCTTTTTAGTTTAAATGGCTTTTTTGTTGTTGCAAAATTTACTGACATAAATTCCGTACCCAGGAGACATATTATAATGTCATCTATGTAACTTATCATTGATAGGCACGAAAAATTGATAATATTGTTAAAAAATATTGATTTCTAAATACTGCTCTGTCGCTCTCATTCATTAACGAATTGTTGATGTAATATTGTTGAATTTCTTATAACACTTTAAAATGATGAATATTAGTTTCATATCATATATTACGGCACGTGATTTGATTGGATAGTCTTCTAAGTAATCACAAGACTTCCATAATCCCTATGGGAGTTGAATAAAATATTAATTATATGTTAGGAATTGTTTCATTATGAAATATGACAGTTCTGTCGCATTTTTGCTATCTTTCCTTAAAAAGGGAATTACGTTTTTCGTATCGTCTATGGCTCCGAATGCTGGAAGATGTATTACACCAACTCTAAGCAACTAGAAACTGCTAAAATGTGAATGCTTAGATGGTTAGCTGGAGTGTCCCTTAGAGACAAAATAAAGAGTTCACGCATTTGTGGAAGCCTAAGTGTACTTGATATCAATATTAAGGTAGAGAAAAAGCAATTGAGATGGAATGTGCACATATGACGAAGAAAACCTGAATATATTGTAAAAATGAATGCTACAGAAAGATTACATGATTCGAAGGGATGACTTAGGTGACGTTATAAATGATAGAAGGAGACAAACTGAGAACAAAGAGAGCTGACTTCAACAATCTTCGGAGACGATTAGTTGATATGGAGCCAGGAAGAAGAAGAAAGTCACATTAAGGCTTCGCTTTTGTGTGTTTTAAAACATTAAAATATTGCAAATGGCATGTCAGCAAAAAAGTATTAATTAAAACGATTTTTTAAAAAATTAAAAAATAAATAAAAGTTACGTGATTGATATTTGTTTTTTCGAGTTGAGTAGAAACTAAGCATAATATTTTTTCATTAATTGATTCGGCAGTCACTTTGTGGTAAAATCGATCCATTTTTATCAATGTTTTACTTAGTGAATACCACTATTTCTTAAAATCTACACCATATACGTTGTTTGAAAATGATGCGGAATGCATCAAAACACGTGCCACAGTAGATTAAAAGAAATAGTGCGATTAACTAAGTAAAATATTTATTATATGTAAAAACATAATATTTTTATTTCATGAAATAAAAATTATGCTAAGTTTCTACTTGACTTTAAATCATTACAAAAGGATATCATTTTGGTTTCAATTCAAAATAAAATTTGAACATATTATTAAATTAATTTCCTGGCCACGCTGTACTGGATTAACCCGAAACAAATAATTTCATTTAAAAAGGTCCGCGGATAATTGAAAAGCTCCGCCAAAGTTTTGTCGGTCAAAGTAACCCCGGTTAGCGTGTTCCGTACGGTGTGTGCCCTGTGCCCCCACAACGCAGGTATGGGAGCTTCGACGTACGACGTACGTCGAATTCCGAGGTATACGTAGATGTATGTCGTACCGTAATAACAAGAATGTCGGTTTTAGAATTGAAATCCGGACGTGAAATGCGATCCAAGACAAAAGGGGGCAAGATAAATGAGGGACGTTCGGATTGGGAATGCCGGGAAAGTGGACTTATCTCATCGTGGCAAACTCCCGTGAAAGAAAACTGGAAATTTTGGAATTGGATTCTTTAATGGTCCACTCACTCACGGGACACGACCGATTGTTCGGGAGATATTCCGTGAATGAGGAAGACGAAAAAATGTCATCTCAGCGCGTGTTTCTTTTGTTGCTGCAGTGCCAGCCATATTTCTCAGGCTTCATTGTTTTTCGGTAGTTTATCGTCGCACGAAAAATTGGACGACGAAATTGAACATTTATTCTTTTCCGAACTTTGAACAAAGTCAATTTCTAGATAACTGACACAAAAAAGGGAAAAGAATATTACTTTTGCTTTAATGTGTTTATTTCTTCCATTATTTCGGGAAATAATATTTCTTTTGATATCGTTTCACAACGGAATGGCTATCATCGTGACTAGGGATTATATTTCTACTAGATTTTCCTATTATTTTAGTGAAAACATTTTAAATGAAATTTTTTACCGTTTAGATTTATGTATTTAATACCCTTTGTCTTCTCAAGGGTGAACACAACTACACAGTTTTCAAATTTATCTGTGTAATTATGACGGTATTCATAAAAAAATATTTAGGGAAAATAAAATCATTTATCACATATTAAATTGTGAACAAACAAATTAAAAGTCCTCGAAAATTGGCTTTTATTGTATTTTAATATTATATTTTGGTCATTAAATGTTTTTGTATTATTGGTAGGGTAAACATTCAGATACCGACCGTCTATCAGTTACTTCACACTTTTTATGTACATATTTTCAAATATTGCAATGTTTATGTTACATATGCACAGGTAAAAACTATTTTTTTTAAACAAACTAACATTTTCATTATAAAATAGAAAATCACAAAGTAAGTACTTCAAATATAAATTATGTTTTTTATTATTTATTTTTTACTAGTTGCACTTAGCCGCGCGTTGTTGTGGCTCAGTCTGGTTAAAAAAAATGAAAGCACTCAATTTTAAAACATACATATCATTACAAGCATCTATAAAACAACAATACAATAGTGAACATTGAAAATGCTCAGTGACAGCGCTGTTAAGAATCACATCATCCGCCAAGATCATATTTCAGTATTGCGTGTGACACTGTTATGTTCAAAGTTTGGCGCTGCCATTGAGGAAATGATTTTTTACAACATTAATAAAAATGAAAATGATATTTTCTGGCGTTTCTCATGTGTGTGATTAAAATCCAAGATTCGGACCTCACATACTAATATAAGAGTTTCTGCTTAGTAAAAAGCTTCTTTACATCTCACCAATAGATGTCTCTAGTGAAGTTCTAGTGATTCATGAACAAGGTTTCTAAATTGGTTCATATATATAGAACTTCCAAGAATTTGAGTAGTGTGGTTGTCAATAATGGGTAGAATTGGTGAATGTTACACGTGTGTAAAGTGATCACTTAAACCAGCCTATGACGGTCGTAAGCCCCGTAAATGCCCAGACTTCCATATTCTTCTTCATCTTTGATGAGATATCAAAAAATAAAATTATTTTTTACCTTTTACAGACAAAAATACCAATTACGTAATACCAATATGTGTATTCCAATGTATTGTTAATTGCAATCGGTCAATTAATTAAGAAGATATTTTGTTTTAAATGGATGAAAAATAAAATCTTTGTTTAACACAGTGATAAAAAAACACATTTTTTTTACACAAAAATTCAAAGCAATGCAAGATTTTAAACAAATGAACATAGATTGGTAAGTGATACACACTTTACACACGTGCGACATTTTCTTTTCTACCCGCGATCGACAACCACACTGGTAATTTTTTTGGAACTCTACCTACAGACCTACATATATCATTAATCTTACGATTCTTTACACGTGAGTTTACAAGAGCCAACTATGGTTAGATTGGGAAAGCTTTTATTTACCCTTGTATTTGAGTTTATGCAAAATATTAGTGAACAAGTATTTGAATACGCTTAAAATGTTGTAAATTTTTTATACATTTTTTATAAATGTAGTTGATTTGTTAAAATGTTGTCGTTCAAGTGACATAAGTAACAAAATGTTTTTAAAATATTTTACATTGTGTTTTTGTATCACAATTTTTATTATATTTTATTAATTTATTGTTTCGGCATTAACCTTGTGGTAAGACATGTTACAATGATTAAAGAAAACAATTCGTTTTTTACCACTTGAGTTTTATTATATGTAGACTACATGTTTCAGAAGTTAAACTTCCATCATTCAGGTCTGTATAATAACTATTATATGGTATTATACAGACCTGAATGATGGAAGCTTAACTTCTGAAACATGTAGTCTATAATAAAACTCAAGTGGTAAAAAACGAAGTGTTTTCTTTAATCATTATTTTATTAAACTTAATAATTCCTAGTTTGAGATCGTTAAATGAAAAAATGCATTTCAATAATTCTATACACGACTGTCGACCAAGCGATTTTTATTAAGTGTTCAATAACTGGACTCTTTACCCTATATATGAACAATTTTATTCTAAATTGGTGTTATACACTGTTGAGTTGATTTTCAGGATGACAATAAATTATCCCCTACTCATATGAATATTTTATTATGCCATGGTATGTGATTGATAAAAATTATGATAATATAAATTAATAATATGGGATTGTTTAATTATTCATAGCACTTGCTACAAATAAATGTTGATGGTACATTTTGACATAAGGGGTCACTCCGCAGAAGAGTATATAATATTTGAACAAAATCTTTATCAAATAATTATTTTACCTCAACTTTTACATCGGAGATAGCACTATTTCTTAAAATATACCCGTGTTTCGATGCATCCCGAATGATTTTTAATCACCGTTTTTGATGATGATACGGAATGCAACGAAACACGTGTAATAACAGATTTTTAAAAATAGTTATAATTACCCAGTAAAAATTAAATTAAAAATTGATAGATATTTCTACAAAGTGACTGCCAAATCAATTGATAAAATTATTTATTAATAAATAGAGAGAAAACCCTTATCCGTACACCAATGGTGCATAGGGCACTCCATGATATAAACGCAGTGTTATCTTGATCGTTAACACATAAAAGAAAGGTGATCAGGCCTCCGCTTCAGGTACCAGACCAGGGTAATATTGATTAAATATTAAAGTGAAAAAATCACTTATATTTATTTGACCCCCCCCCCCTGCTAATCGATTCCGGGACCTCCAGAACGGTAGCCGAGCGTGCTGACCATTAAACTACGGAGGCGGACAAATAACATCACAAATAACAAGTTTTTATTTAAGTTTTATGCAAAAGTTTTTAAAGGTGGTGAATCAATCATATTCTTATTCTCAAATGTTTCCTTTTTTCTAGTAATGATTTAAAATATTTTCGAAAAATGTTCATGAAGTCATTTCAGCAAGAATAAAGAATAAATATAACAAATTTCTCGAGAGAGAATTTGTCTTCGTTTTGCTACGCAAAGAAAGAAAGTGTCGTCATTGAAACGCTTTCTGTGAAATTTATGTAACGTCTCCCAGATCAAAGGAGTAGAACAAACACTTTCAGCGCTATTGCCTTTGACTTGAGTGGCTTTTTGAAAACTATAAAAAATAAGCTGACAGTAAAAAATATTACCCGCACAAATTCGATACATTTTATTACATTCTTCAGTTCGAAGTCAATTCGAAAGTGGTTTAAAAATTAAATATTCATTAAAATAACGACATCTTTGTGAGAAAAAAGACGTTATATAAACATTTATAGTAATTTAAAATAAATGTTATGTGAATTTAATGCAAATATTATATACTCATTTACTATACATGATCGAATGATCTATTTGAAAGCTCCTCAACTTATTCATTATCCGTTTATGAATATCTCTTTGATATATTTTTTTTTTAATTACTTTTTTAAATACATTTACAACATTTTAAGTGTGTCATTGAGGCACACTCAAAATGTTGGAAATAAATTATCTGGTCAAATTAAAATCTTCAATAGTAAAAGTGAAAATTATATTTTCTGGCGAATCTCATGTGTGTGATTATAATCCAAGATTTGGACCTCACATACTTATAAAAAAGTTTCTGCTCAGTATAAAGCTTCTTTTCATCTCACCAATAGATGTCTCTAGTGAAGTTCTAGTGAATCAAGAACAATGTTTCAAAATTGGTCAATATATATATATATAAAACTTCCAAGAATTTGAGTAGTGTGGTTGTCAATAATGGGTAGAATTCGTGAATGTTACACGTGTGTAAAGTGATCACTTAAACCTGCCTATGACGGTAGTCAGCCCCGTAAATGCCCAGACTTCCATATTTTTCTTCATCTTTGATGATATGTCAAAAAATAACTTAATGCATTATAAAAGCAGGATTTATAACGTTATTGCATAAAAATAGATATTTTTTTTACAAAAAGATATTTGTTTGATGTGTTTCTGTGTATTTGTAGTTCTACATATGTACGTAGTCATAAAGTGTGTTCATAGAAAGCTCTGTTTGTTAAAAAAACATGATATTTCATAACTCTTATTTAATATTCGTTCCCAATGGTGTACAGGGCACTGGATAATATCTACGGTATTTTATCGTTGAGTATCATTAGGTTATGGTCCCGTTGTGAGTGTCGCGGACTTCGAGTCAGAGTTTCTAGGTTCGAGTCCAATCTATCACAATTTTTTCTATTTGTAATAATGAGACACATAAGTCTACAAAAATAGAATACATTTTTAATATTTGCGTATATAATAAGAAGATAAATATGTATCAAATAAAGTTTGATGACGAGGTGATCTTTACTACCCTAAAGATTCTTGGGACATGAGTAGAATATAACATATCTAACACGGTATGGATGATGTAAGACAAGGAGCACAGTGAGAAGGACTTAGTTGCCATATACAAATGAATATGTATGTATTGTTATATAATTAAAAAAACAGTGAAAATGAAAAAATATATATATATATATATATATATATATATATATATATATATATATATATATATGTAAAAAAAAACATTAGGCTACATATTTTATAAACATAGACAAAGAATAATAAAATCACTTTAAAAATAAAGTTTAAATAATATTGTGTCACATAAAGTTTTATTTATATTTTATGTGGTACTAGTTTTGGACACGAAAATATGAACAAATTATTTAAAAAAACACTCTCCATATCATTCATTTGTTCTATTTGTGTAATATCTCTTTATTTTAAAACGACCGGGTTCGGAATTAAAGTACGTATTTGCAAAACTGGTTATCGTGACGTATCCACATATTTACATTAGTGATATTATACAATGTAAACCAAGAAAGATAAGGAAAGTGTTATATTACGGTATCATACCACTGTGTTTAAATGGCTGTTTAAAAAAAGCTAAAATTTCTTTATTTATTTAGAATATCAAACACATTCTTACTTGTAAATTGAAGCTCTGGACCGATTAAGTTACATCATCCTCTTGCAAGTCGCATTATTTTTACACCGATCAGAGTACACTTCCACATAAAAACAAATCACTTTCTATTACAAAACACTTATATTAAAACTGAAATTCGAGTTTATATTAAATTGTGATTGTATTTACGATAATAAACACTTTAAAAAGTTATTAACACTGTTACACAAACAAATTTTTGTATTTATATTGTAAATATGAAAGAAGAACACAGATACAAGTGTCTCATTTCCGAATCAATTGATTTTTAACATTCGTAATTGCTTGATATTTCAAAACATAAATTATTCAGTTATTTTATGTTTGTTTTGATATTTTTTATAATTTTAAAACTGTCTTCAAATAAATAAATAAAGAACTGCTTCGATAAAAAGTTATTTAAATACTACGGTATTTACTAAATTTATCGTATATTTTGAGATTCTGGTAACACAGTATTTTTTTTTGTGTGTGCAATTTTTCCCTCTGGCAATTTGAAAAATGGGGTCGATTACGGACACTTCGTTAGAGAGCTTTGAAATGCGCCAATTGTAACTTTTGAGCCGGTTCCGCGCGGGAAATGACGTCGGCGGTAGTGTCGCTGGGCGTCTCGGCGCCTACTGTCTCGGCGAGCGTCGCGGCGCGTTGCGCGCAGAAGCGGCGACGGTGCGCGCGCAGCGGGCGCTAGGCTCACAGGGGATGTGTCGTCATAGCTCCGGAGAGATCTGGTAGGGGATGGGAACAGATGGAGCCCGCGAACTATCTTAGCCTACCTTCTCAAACCTCTGTAGCCCTGGCATCCAGATTCTGCAATTTTTGCAACAATCGACGTGTTATGCGCGTTAATCGTTTCATTTTTTTTATTCAACACATTTCATGAATGCAGTTATCACCAACCATTTCCTTGCTTTATTATGTATGTATTTGTTAAGTTGAAAAACTAGTTAAAATTTATTGATTGATTCAATATCAATTGCAAAAATGTGAATTTTTTTGGATTAATAAAAACTTATATTTTTTGGATCCATAGAGTTGTGAGAAAGGAATAAAAAGGATCAATACATTGTTAAAAATTAATGTTATGTTATTGTTTGATTATGGGTAAAAGAATCTTTGTTATACAAGTGTAAAATGTGATAAGGCATATTGAACCGTTAGAAGTTTCATTTTAATTCATTTATTTATTTGACGTTGCCCACGACTGAAAAACCTACAACCTGAGAACAAAGAGAGCTGACCCAAAAGTCTACAAAGATGATAAGTTTCGATGGATCCAGTAAGAAGAAAAATACATATTAAAAGTTATTTATTTAGGTTTTTTTATTAAAATGAAAAACTTTGTGCTTTAAGGAAATGTTATGTAAAGTTTCAGTTCCTTTTTTATCTTTTCCAAATCATCCGATTGTTAATTCATATTCGTAGAACTTCTATTATAAACACATCGGTAGAACACTCGCAGGCAATGTAACGAACTGTTAGACCTCGCAATTCGCTCATTACTGTGCGAATGAAATGATATTACTATGCATGAGCATTGACCACCTGATGGAAGGTAAGGATAAACTTTGTTAACATTAACGTGTTTCTATTCGCACTTTGTTTTAACGCCACCAATTACAAAAGAACGCAAATCGAATACAAAATATCATGTTAAGCTTTGGACTGGGTAATACAGTGTTTCTTTTTAAGCGTTTGGCTTGTGGTTTCGTTTCGATTCCGGGTTTATCATTTTGTATTTATTTTATTTTATTCTTTTAATACTAAGCAGAGACACTTTTATAAAATAAAAGCTTTCTAAATCCAATCATAGAAAGCCAAATTTCTAAAGCCATGAACTCAATCATGGAACGTCAAGAGATTAATTTTTTATGTATGATTTCTCAATATGATCTCGGAACCAGCCTATGATATGTCATAAGCTCTGTATATAACCAGACTTCCATATTCTTCTATGCGTATCCAAAGTTATGTTAGTATTTTTCTTATTCTCGTTAGGGGTGAGTGTGTGTAAGGGCTTTTGACGTCACTGCTCTCTGAATAAATCAATTGTGATGAATTGTTAGTTTTTATTTTACCATTTTAAAATTTAATTTTTACTTGATAAATACCACTTTTTCTTAAAATCTATTACAATACGTATTTCGTTGCATTTCGCATCATTTTTAAACGCCGTTTTAACACCGTCTAGCTTTTAATTTTCGGTTGTGTGTTGTTTCTACAAGACAAATTTTTAAAAGTGTTTGTTGATCTGTACTGTCCAGTTATCACTAAAAGATCGTATAAGCCTAAACATTCAATATATCTACTTAATATTGATATTTTATAAATGTTTGTATGTTTACGAGTACCTTTATATTTATACATAAATAAAAAAGAAAATATGTAATAATATAATGTATAACCAATAACTAAACTTAAGAGATTTACACACCTCGCCTCAAGGTTCGGAATTAAAATATATACATCCATTAAAAAACAACGAAAGGAATCGTTAAATTACGTTAATTTCTACGCTTTAATTATGTTTATGCAGGAATATCTTTATGTACGAAAGATGAAATTATTTCTTAAATTTAATTAAACTATTAAATTAAATTAAGTTATTATAAAATGAAATTATTTCTCAAATTAAATTATCGTTTATAGTTATTTCTTGGAAGGATGAAATTATTTCTTGCAGTATTTAGAAAAAAAAAATACATTGGACTGTCGATGTAAAGTAATCGTCGCGTATAAGTTTGATTGTACATAGATTACTTACGAAATATCTTTAATAATTAACCCATAAACCATCAATTTATTAAGAAACCAGAAGATTCTTCTCAGTCTTCCGACGAAAAGATTTATTGCTGCTCTAAATTTCAACGAGATATCTTTATATTCGTTTCATTTCATGTCTCTGGAAAACTCTAGTTTCACATTTCATTTTCAAATCGAAATCTTTAAATACGTTTGGGTTTATCTTTTGCTGAATGAAAAATATACAACGGCTTTGATTTGCTTGAAATTTATTTGCTCTAAATGAGTACTATTTTACTTCAACTTGACGATTAACAAATGAAGTCGCAACAAATTATTTTGAGGCAAAGTCTTTGTTCTTTTTCGAAATAACAATGTTTTTTTCTTGTTCCTCATAGCAATTTAGTCAAGATTTATAGATATCTCAAAATAGATGAAATAGAACATTTCATTTTATGGCTGGTTAAAGTGATCATATTATACACTGTGCAACATTCATCATTCTACCCATGGTTGACTACCACAATCTTAAATTTCAAAAGTTGTATTTATGCTTCAATTGAAAAGATCAACGGCATATCTTTGTCATTGCAACATCTGTGGATGTAATTAGTAAGTTTTTTTAATAACAGAAACCTTCATGAAAACTTTATTGTGGAGAGGTTCATTTAATACGAAAGATCACTTGATCAATACAATCCATATTCATCAATGGGAAATAATATGGGAGGAGGGGGGGGGAAAAAAAACAATAATTGAAATATATAAATATGATTCAGATATGTAATTAAATATATGTGTGTTATTAAATATCAGGTATGTTATAAATAAAAGTGATTTTTTCACTCTAATATTTATTCAATATTACCCTGGACTGGTACCTGAAGCGGAGGGCTGATCACCTTTCCTTCGTGTGTTAACGATCAAGATAACACTGCGTTTATATGATGCAGTGCCCTATGCACCATTGGGGTGCAGATAAGGGTTTGAATGAATGAATTAATGTTTTTTAGAAAACAAAACAAAAAAGAGGGAAAACTTGGTAAGATCGAATATTTCAAATATTTGAAAGTGAAATAATTCTCGTGTATGTATGACAAGATTAAAGTAGCCAAGATAGATTGCTGTGGCATTCTAGTCCTCTGCCTACTCTTGCGGAGAATTGGCGTGCTGGTTAGTAAGTTCGTTAGTTTGATAGGCTATTTTTTGTTGTTGTTAATTTTGCATTTATTTACTGCAACGTGCTTTTTTCTGTCAAAATAATTTGACTGGAAAAAAACATATTTTTTCGCTTCGTTGTCAAGTCTCTTAAGGTTCATTATTGCTTGTTAGAAGAGCAACCTTGAACAAATAAGGTCTCGCACAGTCAGCCTTTGGACTGAGATTAAAAGTTTGCAGCGTTGTGCAAAAGTGGTCCTTGAGTGTCCGCGGACTCCGGTGGGTTCTTTTATACTAATTTATGATGTGTGTCTTGTTGGGAAAACGTCCTTTAGAATTATAAGTACGTACTTAAAATTCAAGTTCATAATTTTTCCGTTAACATTTTTGGTTTTTAGATGCATTTTTTGTTGTTTACGACGCCAACATTAGATCTGAAGAATTGAAGTTTTAAAACACTACATTCCGACCCATTTAAATATTGATTTTTTAGTTGCCAAAAAAATCTTTGCCTATTATTTACAACGATTTATGGCACATTAATTTTTTATCTTTGAAAAATAATACTGCATGTGGATATTAAATATTAAATAAATTAGTTTGATCCCTAAAATTAACAAAAAAGATACAATGGATTCGATATATTATATTATTCAATATATTTTTTTACAAAGCTCATTTATTTGTCTTAATCGTCTTGTCATATTTTCCAAATAAGACCCAGCTAAATCAAAAAGATCTTTATGCCCTATTGCCTAATCAATTTTTTTAACTGCACACCTTCTTTTGCACATTTTGTTTCGAATTAAAGTCTTTTTATTAAAAAATGGACATATTCTCACTAAATTAGGTACACCTTGTGATGACTTCTTATCACATTCACAAAAGACAAGACCTCAGATACATTAAAAAGTAAATAATTTCATTGATTCATTTGGCAGTCACTTTGTGGTTATTTTGCAGATAAATCTATCCATTTTTAATTAAAATTTCACGTTGTAAATAACTGTTTCTGAAGTGGTATTTACAAATTACAATTTATATTAAAATTGAATAATATTTCTAGTTTTTTTTTTGCAAACGTTGGTATTTTTGAGTTATGTATTTTTTCATTTATCTAGTAAGCATTGGTAGTATTCTATACTAACTCACAAGCTCGTATAAGCACGTGTCTTCGATCCGGAGTAGCCTTGTTAATACCCTCCGTTGACCCTTTTATCTGTTTTTAAAATAATACAATGAAACAGTTGTTATTTTTAAACAAATTAAGATTTAACTCATTTTGAGTGTGTCCAAATACTTGTTCACAAAACTGAATTTTCTCCGATTATAGTAAGAGTTATTTATCATATTATTTTTTTAATATCCCAACATAGATGAAAAATATGGAAGTCCGGGCATTTACGGGTAATATGAGTTTCTGCTCAATGCAAAAGCTTCTTCGTCCACCAATAGATGTCACGATTGAAAATTCTAGTGATTCTTGTACAATGTTTTAAAATTGTATTATATATATATATATATATATATATATATATATATATATATATATATATATATATATATATATGTATGTATATATATATATATATATATATATATATATATATATATATATATATATATATATATATATATATATATATATATATATATATATATATATATATATATATATATACATATATATATATATATAGAACTTACAAGAATTTGAGTAGTGTGGTTGTCAATCATGGGTAGAATTGATGAATGTTACACGTGTATAAAGTGATAACTAAAAACATCATACGGCGGTCGTTAGCTCCGTAAATGCCCAGACTTCCATATTTTTCTTCATCTGTGTTAAGATGTCAAAAAATAAATAATGATCTACTATCATCAAACGATACCAATCTAAACTGAATTAATTTGAAGTAATAATTGTTAAACTTGAACACTTAATTTCTCATTCCCCCTCGCATCTGTGGTAAAGCGCCTTAATTGTCGGATGAAAACGCTAGCAATAAAATATGCATTTTCACAATTTTCTTCAGGTAGCCGGGAACGAAATTTGAAATTTTCATACCAGTTTCTGACCGTAAATTGGAAGGCTAAAATAGCAATTACCCTTTAGTGAGCATATTTATGCGGCGTGTTCGGCTAATAGCCAGTATCAGGGGTCCCTTATGTGTGGTTAAATTTCTTGCGACCATTTGGCGAACTCCACCTGAGAACACACATATTGTCCACCAAATGATCGTGATGTACTGTTTTTAAGTGGTATTACACAAAGTCCGTGTAATGGTCAGCACGCTCGGCTACCGTTCTGGAGGTCCCGGGTTCGATTCCCAAGGGGGGTTAAATAAATATAAGTGATTTTTTCACTGTCATATTTATTCAATATTACCCTGGACTGGTACCTGAAGCGGAGGGCTGATCACCTTTCCTTCATGTGTAAACGATCAAGATAACACTGCGTTTATATGACGCAGTGCCCTATGCACTATTGGGGTGCGGATAAGGGTTTTATTATTATTATTATTATTACACAAAGTCAACTATAAATGATAAGGAGAGTTTTATATTGTCATACCACAAACATGGCTTTTAGTACACAAAATTAATTATGGCGTACATAAATGGTGTTTTTGCCATTTGGCAAGCTTCACTTGAGAAAGAACTGTTTTCAAGTGGTATTACACAAAGTAAACGAATAATGATAAGGAGAGTTTTATATTATCATACCACAAAGTTAACAATGCTTTTAGTACAGAAAATAAATTATGGCGTACTTAAACGCTGTTTTTTGCCATTTGGCGAGGTTCACCTGGAAATACACATATCATCCACCAAATAATCGTACTGTTTTTAAGTGGTGTTACACAAAGTGAACGAATAATGTTGAGGAAAGTTTTTTTTTGTCATACCGCAAAGTTAACAATGCTTTTATTACACAAAAAAAATATGGCGTACATAAATGGTGTTTTGTTCCATTTGGCGAGCTTCACCTGAAACAACTAAATAATTGTGAAGTACTGTTTTTAAGTGGTATTACGCAAAGTGAACGATGGATAAAAAGGACAGTGTTGTATTGTCATGCCACAAAGTTAACAATGCTACAAAAAATGGCGTTCTTCAATCATTTACAACATTTTGAATGTTTCTAAATTACTTGTTCACAAATCTGGATTATCTCCAATCATAGGAGTTATCATACTATGATAACAACATAGATGAAGAAGGATATGGAAGTCTGGTTTTTCTGGCTTCCGGTTGGTTTAAGCGATCAATTTTACACACGTGTAACATTCATTGATTTTACACATGATTGTCAACCACACTACTCAAATGTATGTGATTATAGGATTCAGACCTCACATTCAAATATAAGAGTTCCTGCTCAATAAAAAAGCTTGCTTATCTAACCAATAGATGTCTCTAGTGAAATTTTAATTTCACCTTACCTAATCACTTTAGTGATTCAAGTATATTTTTTTCGAAATGGGATCATATATCGCAGTCATACAAGAGAAAGTGACCGAGTGTATTTTTTACAAAAACGTGATCATTGACTATTTAATATCTTACTAGCTTAATATTGCCCTGAAAACATCCCAAAGGATTTTAAACTTGGAAGTATAATATATTGCCTTGCTTAAAATGATTGAAATTTAAAAATGACTAATTGCATTGATATTTATTTTGTTGCCATGCAAAAGTGACTTAAATGGCCCTCCTGAACATTTTACCTTTTGTCGGTTGGTCACTTTCTCCTGTACGACTACGATATACATAACATATATAAATCCAAGAATTCGAAAAGTGTGGCTGTCAATCTTAAGTAGAATTTGTAAATGTTACAGCCTGCCTTGGGACGATCATATGTTAGCTATTCAACCCCATTTAAGTAATGTCAAGTAATAAATTACACAATCAAGGAGAAATTACATATATTTTTGTTATATATGTAAAAACTTGTTCAACCTAAATAATTATTAAACATTTTCATATTTCGTAGGATTTAATAGTTTGGGACAATGTATAAAAGGTAAGAGCGTAGTAAATTATGTAAAATTATGGTTAAAATGCTTTTTAAATGGTTAAGTTCAATATCCACAAGTTACCGCGTATCAAGCGAGCGAGGGTTAAATCATTTTTATTGGCCGATAATGTCGGAATCTTTCGCAAACATTGCGGTCAGTTTTAGTGGTTAGAAACCCATCTATAAAATGGCACTTAACTAGGAAATTTTCTTGGACCATCTAGGAATCGAATAGTAAGGGCGTATTAATGACGTGGTTTGATGTTCAATGATGACATCGAAAAGGTTCTTTTTTATATTGGTTTTAGGTTGGGGGGTACGAGGCATTATGGATTATTTTAGTGCAGTACTATGGTCGTACAATTATTTTTTGTAGCCAGGAGGCATGTTCTTAAGGGATGGAAAAGTGGATAAAGACATTGAGAGAAGAGTGAATGCAGGGTATATAAAAAAGTTGCTTTGAATAATGAAAGAAAAGTTTGCGTTTCTTATGATTATATTTTACATTTTAAAATAATCCCCAGTTATAATTATTTTCAATGTTACATTAAAAAAAGCTCCTCACTAAGCACAAGAGCTCAGTCACGTTTTGAAAAAAGACTCAAAGCAACTAAAATTATAAGATTGTATTAAGTAGAAATGTATAGAAATTGAATTTATTTGAATAAAAAATGCAACTGTATTTAATAAATAAATTAAGCAGCTGTTGAGAAACATTATGTCTTACGCCATTTTTAATTATTGAGTATATTGAATGTTACGTTCAACAGATATCACTGCCATAGCGGTCAAAAACTTACAACGTTGTGCCAAAATTTCAGAGCAATCTCTACCTGGATATCGATCCCACAAGCTTATTCACAGTAGCCAAAGATGTTTGCCAATCCATCATAGCAAAATTTGAGAACGGATAGGTTTGTTAAATATAATGTATATTAAACGAATATTTTAAACATACTTACATTTCATCAAAACCTAAACTTAAAGTACGATGAAAACCTTAAACCAACAATGTAAACTTTGTTGTATTTTAGTTCCATCTTCAATACAAATATCAGTATTCAAATTATATGTGCTCAAGGATTATGGGTTAAATTAAAGCAAGTGTTACTCTATTCGGAGATTATTTAAACACTGATATTTATTTAAGGTTATTTTAAGTGTATTTATTTAAGGGATATACAGAGCGATGTTTTAAAATAAGTTTACAATTATACTTTATTTTAATTATGTAAATAAATCGAAATACGAGTTTTCATTCATGACAAATTCTTCAAAAACATTTTTAACAAAAAATAATTATAATTTTTTATTAACATCCTTAACATTTGGATAGATAATAAAACCAAGCGTTTTAAAAATTCCAGAGATTTTTTTATAGTCCTTGAACTATTTTGACTTCTCACTATATGTATAGTATAAAAATTAAGTATTTTCTTCATATGTCCCTTTCACACATCTTGGAAACATGCACAAAATGTTATAAATAAATTAACTGGTCAAATAATAAGTTAAAATAATAAAAATTAAAATGATACGCTCTGGCGTTTCTTATGTGTGTGATTACAATCCAGGATTCGAATCTCACACACTAATAAAAGAGTTTCTGATCAATAAATAGCTTATTTTAAGATCACCAATAGATGTCTCTAGTGAAGTTCTAGTGATTCAAGAGCAGTTTTTCAAAATTGATTGATATATATATAGAATTTCCAAAAAAATTAGTAGTGTGACTGTCAATAATGGGTATATTTGGTGAATGTTACACATGTGTAAAATGATCACTTAAACCAGCCTATGACGGTCGTCAGCCCCGTAAATGCCCAGATTTCCATATTCTTCTTCATCTTTGGTGAGATGTGAAAAAATAATAGATTGTGTTTGTTATTCAGATAACAATACCAAAATGTAATTGCATATTTTTCTATTTGCAATGATTAAAGAAAACACTTCGTTTTTTACCACTTGAGTTTTATTATAGACTACATGTTTCAGAATGTTTTTATGTTTATTTATATCATAGGTAAGCATAAAGTGCACTCTCTGCTTATGGTTAGAATAGAACAGATCTTAGAAATAAGTATTAAAACGGAATCGAGTTCTCGGAAGTGGATATTGTCAGGATAACGAAGAAATCATTTAGAACTTCGTCTGAGCAAGTAAAAGTACACAAGTAGCAAAAGCGATATGGCATTTATTAGAGTCAGTCACGCCCGTAATACAAAATGTACAACCTTTTTACCCCCAATACGATATAGCTGTAAATACGCGAATTTAACCCCGTAAGACCTGTTTCGGCTTTATTTTAAGGGATAAAGAGATAAGACGTAGATTAGGGTTGTCATATTTTCCGGAGATCTTGTCGGGAATTTTCACAAAAAAATAAGATAATATTCTCCTTAATTTTATTTTTAGGTTTTTAATACATTTTTTTAGGTTTTTAGGAGTTGAGCGGTGGATTTTTTGTTGTTCTTAAATATGGCTACGAGACATTAAATCTTACAAAAGCCCAGGTCAGCTGTTTTCTCAGCTTTGAGAATACACGAAAGCTCTATCAAGTTTGCCACTGCTAACAATTTGTCAGCAATTTTCGACTTAGCTTTGGGAAGCTGTCCTAAGTCCTAGAAAATTCAACAATCTTCTAGTGGAAAGAAGGCCTGTTGACGACAGTCAACAGTTCGCCTTCTCCTGAAAAGTTTAACGTGGGTTCCTCCCAGCAATGAGCAAATGCTGAGAATCTCCTGATTGGCCCACAATAGATTATCCGTCCTGTTCCCAACACAGTTTAAATTAAAAAATATATATATTAGCTAGAAGAAACAAAATTCTACATGATGATCTATAAACTCTGCACACAATAAGAAAGGTAAATAATAAATGGAAATTCCATTTAAAAGAAAAACAAATATGTTAAACACGAATTTTTAATTAAAAAATATGGACGTATAATATACACTCCAACTTAAAGGGTTAATCGGTACGTTCACAGACCACCGAGTTTCCATTCTCAGTAATAACATCTATTCTGTTGCAGACTTACGGGAATCCCTAGAAAAGTTCGCGACAAATGATTATTATGGGATTTAAGATTGCAGTGATGTTCCGCTAAGGAGAAAATAAATGACTTTATGTCTTAACACATTCTGCAATTACTTCAACAAACTTTCCCCGTCTCGCTATTTTGCAATCTTTCCACAAAACATTTGTACATTTTGTTTTCACTTAAATATTTTTTCTCGTATCCACATATCGAGTCAACAACTGATTTTTAAAACATTTCAGTCAGTCATTAAGGTCAGAAAAATTTAAGTACTGCTTGATTATTTAAATTTTATTTCAAAATAATAATATTTATAAAATAAGTATCAGGGTTCCAAAAAGGTACAAGATGTGTATTGGCAGGCTTGTTATAAAGTGAATAACATTTAAAATTTTAATTTTGAGATTTTGCTATTTACCTACTTAAACTCATTGGTATAAAATAAAACCATTTAATTTTTCACTCTTATTTTATTTGCTCAGTGACTAGGTTTTATCATTACTGACATCATTGAACTCACTAGTTCACGAGAGGCAAGGGAAAATTCTATGTTATACATACACAACGAGGAATAAGTTAAAAATCATGATTTAACATAGATTTTATGATAAAATAATTTAAATTGATTGAATTAAAGTAGTGTTATTTACTAAGTAAAACTTAAATTAAAAATTAAAAATTATAAATAAGTTATGGAAGTAGTGTTTTATAAATGCATATCATATAAATTTGAATGTGTGTTTGTGTGTGTATTCATACTCGTAATAAGTTTGTTAAGTATATAAGTAAATAAACATGGTCCTGGAAATTTGTACGAGTCCCTTGATGTAATATATATTTACGTATGCATAAATTTTGTCATATGGCGAGTGGAATTTGCAAACTACCACTGAATAAATTTTATAGGAAAAGTCATAAAACAAGGCTGTAGGTAGGTTATGAACTTTGAAATACGAAAATTCTAACCACCCAATAGTATTTTTGGCACTGCATCGTTTTGGTGCATTTTTAAATTGATATTTAATTATTTGAAGGGAAGCTGATTAGTTCTTTGCTTCTGGTACATGAAAACATATTTGACCCACATAGTTACTAATTCACCATACTGAGAACATGAGCCAAATGAACCAACTTAACTTAAAAATACACTACAGTCAAATTAATAAATAATTTTACGTAAATAAGTATAGGAGAATTTATTTATAAATCTAGATTATCTCCAATTATGGGAGTATTTTTCATATTGTTTTTGACATCTCATCATAGATGATGAAAAATATGTAAGTCTGGGTATACACGAAGCTTATGACCGTCATAGTCTGGTTTAAGTAATCACCAATTATTGTAACATTCACCAATTCTACCCATGGTTGATAACGAAACAACTCAAATTCTCGAAAGTTCGATCCTATTTTGAAACATTATATACGAATCATTAGAATTTTCACTAGTGACATGTATTGGTGAGACAAGGAAGTTTTTTTTAAGCAGAAACTCTTATATTTTTATGTGAAGTCCGAATGCTGGATTATAGTCAAAAACATATTTATTCATTTCCATATTCTTCTTCATCTTTGTTGAGATGTCAAAAAATATTATGATAAATAACTCATATAATTGAAGATAATCCAGATTAGTGAATAAGTATTTGGACACACTCTAAATGTTTGAAATAAGTTTATCTTATGTATTTAATAAACAATAAATAAAAAACGTTTACAACATGTTCGTTTCCAATATCAGATGTAATTAATATGTTTGCAACTTATAAACATAATATTTATATATACTTTTCCTCTCTTCGATAAATAAGGATGTTTGACGAATGTACATATTCGTTTAAGTAATTTGTATAACATTTAGAAAAAATCAAATCAGGCAATAAAATGATTGAAATTTCCGTTCTTCATGCATAAAAAATGTTTTGTTTCTTAATGGATTTCCTCAAATATCAAATTCAGCACGTTGGCAATGCTACCATGACCTTTTACGTTACATATGACAGGTTTTAATAACGTTATTCCATGTGGTATTACTTCTGTTTAAAAACTTTCATTGTTTGTACGAAATAAGGGTAAAAACATTAAACACGCCTTGAAAATATATTATTAGTTCTCCCGCCCTTAAATCCCATGTTATTATGATACCCTTTTATTTTTATGCCTCCTCCGGCAAACTTCTTCTTTATGCCAAAAGTTCAGAACGTCGCTCCTCAAAGTGTGCTTAGTAAGCCGATGACTTAGTTAAGTCAACTGAAAAAAAAAGACAATTTTTATCCGTAAATTTACGCATCTTAGAAACAATATTTGACTAATTCCGTATTGTATTTAACCCTTCCTTTCTTGTGATGTGTAACTAGTACACGTGCATGTAATAATTTAAATAAATAAAATAAATTATAAGTTTAGATTTTATGTATTCCTCCGTAATATATTAACGAACTAAATGATTAAGTTGTTGTAACAATTGCCATTTATCGGGTACATAATAAAGATATTTTGTGAGAATTCATAATAAAAATGTACAATATGATACGTTCAAAGATGTGCCAGTGAGTGACATAGGTATATTGATGCTAAAAAATCATTATGTGACAAAAAATCATTAGTTGGTTATATCGGAACACCATATATGTCATCTAAGTTCTTTGATGTATTTCTATAAATGAACCGAGTTGAGATTTGCGTCAGCAGTAGGTTATAGGCAGCCAACCGAGATGGTTTTATCGCTCGTTTGTGAGCGTGAGTCGATGATTTTTTTCATGTTTTTGGCCATCAAACTTCAATAAATATCACTTTTATCTTTAAATATAATACATTTAGCCCATATATTAAAACAGATTTCAAATCGTTTTTATTTTATTTCACGAGTTATCACCTTGCCATCATGTAAGTGACGATCAAGATAACACTGCGTCAATTTGATACAGTGCCCTATGCGCCATTGGGTGCGAAGAAGGGTTAAAAGTTGTAAGTATGTATTTTATTTCTCCCCTCGGATTATTTTTACAAAAACATGAAAATAGTTTTCAAAAAAAGTATTAATAAAGTATATGTAAGAGTAGTAAAAAACACAACAAAAACTCCCAGTGTAAAGCATCATGTCAGTTATTAAATTTTCAAATATTAAATAAATAGTTTTGAAAACTTAGCTATTCTGACAACAAAATTGGGTGTCTAGTATAAACTGGATTATATCGAATCTTCGCTATGGCGTTTAGTCCTTTAAATATGGAAAGTATTAACAATAAATATGAGAACTTTTATCGTTCTGCGAACTTCCCGGGATTATTTTCTCGTTTAAAATTGAAAACTTAAAGTTACATATCGTAAAGCTTTAAAAATAAAATAGATAAAATAGTAAATGGAAACTAACTAAAAGCATATCAGTTTAATATAATATGAAATATAATATTACTGTATTAATTAAGGACATTTCTTATTTTTATGAACTTTTAACTATTCTTAGGAATTCATTTTTAACATTTTGAAAATAAAATATAATTAATGGTTTTAAATTACGTACGTACAAATCCACAAATGTGTAAAATTATCCTCGGTTTTCTGACAAATCTTAACTGTCATGTTGTTAAAATATTAAATATGATGGCAACAGATTAAGTTTTTTTAGGAATATAATACTTTCTTACAAATCAGTACTTTCAAACATATTTTTTAAATTTTTCATCTCAACATGAAATCTGGGCATTAACAGGCCGCACGACATATCATAGGCTGGTTAAATGATCGCTTTAGACACTTGTAACATTCACCATTCTACCTTTGATTAAAAACCACACTGCTCATCAAATTTCGAAAGTCATACAAACATATATGATCCATTTCATGACATTACGTGATTGAGTTAAAAAAAGTAATCTATGATTGGATTTATTAAGCAGAGACCCTTTTATTTGGAAGCAAGATCCAAACCCGGAATATTTAACATACTGGGAAACACCTGAAAACCTGTTTTTTTTAAAATGTAGTTTACACTTTTATATTTTTCATTTCAGTATTTATATCATTTTGAGTGTGTCCAATAACTTGTCGACAAACACACGCGTGCAAAATTTACCAATTATACCCAAATGTACACATTTGGGTCACGCTACACGTGTGTAAAGTATGTAAAGTAAACCTAACTTAACCTAACCAGCCTATGACAGGTCGAAAGCCCTGTTTGCCTCCGTAGTGTAATGGTCAGCACGCTCGGCTACCGTTCTGGAGGTCCCGGGTTCGATTCCCAGGGGGGGGTCAAATAAATATAAGTGATTTTTTCACTGTAATATTTATTCAATATTACCCTGGACTGGTACCTGAAGCGGAGGGCTGATCACCTTTCCTTCATGTGTAAACGATCAAGATAACACTGCGTTTATATGAAGCAGTGCCCTATGCACCATTGGGGTGCGGATAAGGGTTTTATTATTATTATTCATATTCTTCTTCACCTTTGTTGGGATGTCATAAAAATGTAATTTCATTATTTTAAATTGAGTTGCATTTAATGTAATCTTGGTCTGCATATTAATTTTATGCAAAGAATAATAACGTATTCAGGAAGAAGATAAGGAGAGGATGATTTATGGAAGGATTTTATTACTTTTCTTTTGAAGTTTGAAGTCCGTGCTTTTTCTTCATAGTCTTGAACTCTTTTTACAATAGGACAAAGTGTTCTGTGGCTCTTTTTATAACTTTTCCAAGAAAAGCGTGATTAAACAATGTAATTATATCATTTAAATTGAAACTCGTATTTCTTTCTTGTATTTTTAGTAGAAGGTATATTCAGTCTTCTTAACATTGAAAAAAAGTAGAAAATAATAGTGTGATTGCAAATAAAAATACGTCTATTGAAGCTAAACTGGCGGTTCAAAACGGAGTACTGGTATCAACACTGATGAATGGTAGCAAAACACGGAAATGACATAATAAGGATGAAAACAGAGTGAATGCTGTTGAAATGCGTTCCCTCAGATAAATGTGTGGAATCTCTTTGTATGTCAGAATAAAAAATGAGGATATATTAGAAAGGATTGTAAGGCTTAACTAGGAATAATTTAAAAGATAAAGAAAATTGAGAACTTAAAGATAAGGTGGTATAAAAATGTGAATCGAATGAATTACGCGAGAACGACTAAAAAGTTTGTTTGACAAATCGCTCACTCCTTTCAAGAACGTCATAAATCAAAAAACCTGATTTTTCAGGAAAACGTTTTTAAAGTTCAAAAATAAAACACAATGTTTTAAAAATAAATATCAAGCCACTTATTGAGCTTTTTACTGTGCAACCGATCTTTTTAGGTAAAACATGAAGGTGTTTTCTCCATTTGAAAAATATTTAGTATATTTAAAATAATAATTAAACAAAACCTTTTCTGCAAAATGCAAAAACAACATTGACTGCCCTGTAGCGGGTAAATATTAAGTTAAAAATATGCCTCTTTTGCTGGGATATAGTACATTTTCTGGGCGTTCCGAAAACATGCACAACTGATAATTGACAATTTTTGATTTATGACGTTCTTGAAAGGAGTGAGCGAAATGTGAGCGATAAAATACGAGGACGGCCAAAAAAGACGACCAGATCAATCAGAACTTAAAATCTGGTGGGGTCGAAAGTCGTGATCGGAGGGAAACTATAACTAGACGTGTTGACGTGAAGAAAGCTAGGATTGTATGTCAGGACAGAAGAGTGTGGCGTTTCAGTCTCCTCTGCCTACCCCTGCGGCTTGATGATAGCAGTAGTAAAAATTGATAAAATAAAAGTGATATAAATTACTTCAGAATATTAAATCATTGATTAATATGAATTCGAAAACCCAATTTTTTGACATCTCTACAAAGGCGACGAAGAATATGGAAGTCTGGGAATTTACAGGGGTTACGACCATCATAGGCTTAGTTAAGTGATCACTTAATCACATAACCATATTCTTCTTCATTTATATTGATTTGTCAAAAAATTTAAAAAATAACTTCTAATAACTAAGTGTCATGTTGGGCTCCGGTGGTTGGTGTCGCGGACTCTCGAGTCAGAATTTCTCAGTTCAAACCAACTCTACCACAATTTGATACATTTTTTAATAGGCTCTCAGAAATAGTATAAAATTGAAGTATTTTTGTAAATATTTTTTTTATTTTTTTTATTTATTTCTTAAGTTAGCTTATATTAAAACTA
>NW_028281276.1:360000-365000 GCF_059751285.1 Brachycentrus maculatus | reverse complement strand
TTTTTTCCATGCAAAGGACCAGTCTTCAAAGTTTACCTTGAAAGCATAGTTTCAAAGCTTTGAACTGGATGTTGAACGTCTTATTTAGTGAGCTTGTCACTATGTATCTTAGGATGTGGAAATAGGTACAAAGAACTGTACTTTAAAGCAGTCTCAAACTATTGGTTTTCCAAACTATGTTCTCTTTATTATCTTCGATTAACATGTGATATGAAAGATTGTATTCTGTTTTGGTTGCTAAAATAATTGGAATTAAGTTAAGGCAGAACGATTATTTCACATATCCACAAAGTTTCATAAACCATGGTAGAAAGAAATCGATATCTGGAACTAGCAGTGTGATTCCAATTAGTCCAAGGGGTCTTATTTTGTTAAAACAAAGGGTCTTAGGTTTTTTATTAAAAATGGCTATTTAGCCTCTTTGTGCCCACGAATTTTCGTGGGCACAAAGAGTTTTTTTGTTAAAGTAAAGAGCGTTAATTTATTCAAGTGGTAATTCTATTTCTTTTAAAAAAAGTAATTTATAACAATTAAAATAAAGAAATAAAACCCTTTTGAGATGATTAATGTAAACATGACTAGTTTCAAGAACTAGAAATGTATGTTGTATTTTCATATATTGATAATATTGATACTCGTGTCGTGTTTACAAAAAATAAATAAGTATATAATAAAATATGACATATGCAAATTTTACGAATGTTTTTTTTTTAAATTAAATTCAATGTACTTCAGATATTTTATATAGTTAATGTCAAATAAAATAAAGTAGTAAACACATAAACATATAAGAATAATATTTTATGAACATATTTTGTTTAGTATTTTTTTCGTAAAACAACAAAAATCAAACATTGTTTACTATCCGCACCAAAGTAAAAATTATAGAATAAAAATTAAATAACAAGTTTTTTTTATTGAATGTTTTAATTTTAAACCAAAACATTCAATTTGAAATATTAGAATATTGAATCGTCTCCCTAACCATTATTGCGTACATCTGTCTCGTGGACAGAGTGTTTGGAATATAATTGTCAGGGCGGGTAGAGATCAAAGGAAAAGAAATATAGCTAAAGAGCGTCGGCAGCGCCGCGACGCCTTTCACTAGCGTTGGACAAAACACAAAACTGATGCATTCCTTTGCTTTATTACTTTATCTTTATTTTTAGCTTTTTTTAATGCTCTCTGCTTTGTATCACTTACGTCTGTGGAAATTACTGACTAGAGAATATTTATATCGATTTCAAGAAATTTATAACACTGACTGAGAATGTAATACCTGACTAACTAACCATGACGCTGCTTACTCGTAGGGATAGGCAAAGAGAATAATTTCACACTTTCCTGTCTTTGTAAACATTTTTGCCTCTTTTACACACATGCACTTTTTTATATATACCTGCCGATGATTTTGACTCCTGGCCTGACCTTTTAATTATTTAAAATACTCGATGATGCCAAGTTTTTCGCGATTTTCCTTTGCTTTTAATAACAACCAAATTTGCCTTAAATATATTATTTGTATTTCTTTACTCATACGATTCACATGCACAAACAAGCTCAACACCATTTCATCTCATACATAAAGAATCCTACATATGTATGGTCAACAATAAAATACAATAAAAAAAAAGTAATTTACCAATAAAGTAGATACAAAGTCAAAAGATTATGTTTAACATGGCAACAAATTTGTAAATTGCAAGACGATCTTTTTATGTATATTAAAACGTCATTTTTTAAATTAAGGTAAATTAAGGTAACAAATATTTCTCTAAAAAAACATTCATTTACCGGAATACATCTTACAAACATCAATGACCTCCCCCTGTTTCTAAGTGGTAAATCGATAAGATTATTGATAATTAAGCTTTTATAACGTAAAATTAGTATTTGAATGAGTGTAAGGAAATAATGAACGATGATTTGTACATCAAACTACTTGAATAT
The DNA here is from genome assembly GCF_059751285.1 of Brachycentrus maculatus. Taxonomy (NCBI): domain Eukaryota; kingdom Metazoa; phylum Arthropoda; class Insecta; order Trichoptera; family Brachycentridae; genus Brachycentrus; species Brachycentrus maculatus. Next base: position 363,050 of record NW_028281276.1, on the reverse strand, counting down.
TAGATTTCCCTTAGAAGAAAGGAATCAAATCAAATTGTAGATTCCATTCATAAATTTAAATTATATCGGCACAGTGTTATTATTTATTTATTTACTTTTAAAACGTATTACATATATTAGTCACATTTGTATATAATGTTCTCGATGAGGAATTTCCATTACTTTTTTTAAAGAAATGAGATTAAGGTTAACAAGACTGAAATACAATTAATGAAAGTTAAATAAATTATGACAAAATTAACTCAACTAACAGAGAGAAAATGTAAAACAAATAATGGGTAAAGTAAATGGGTATGTAAAAAAAACAAGTATTTTTCATTTATTTATTGAATGTTAAAAATCCAACGCTAATTTTTCCAGTCTACCGAGTTGTATTTTATTGTTAAGAAACACAAACAAAAAATTGTAACAGTTGTTTCGCCTAGTAATAGCATTTCAAACGAATTTCGTAACTAGACACTTGACGTTTGTTTGAAAATGTCATTAAATGCCAAACGATTGTCACAAAATTATTTTTTGTGTTTTTTAACAATAAAATACAATTTAATACACTTAAAAAAATCAGTGTGTGATTTAACATTGAATACATAAATTAAAATGGAGTTCTACAAATTAAACGCCAAATCTATAAATAAGTTTTTTCATATAATTTATATTTGAAGCACTAACATTGTGATTTTCCATTTTAAAATTTAAAAATAAAGCCACTTGAGATCTACCAAAGCTTCTTTCCCTAATTGTGAGAATAATTTGAAATTTTTTTAGTAGATAGTGTTTTAGTATTAATCAGTCTTGATAAAGAGGCTGTTAGCTTCGTTACCCGTAGACATTATAATTAAGTTATAAAAAAATATTTATAGTCATTTTAAAACAAAGTTAGTTTTTAAGTTTTTTTTCAGTTTATTCATTTTGCATCCCTGACTAGATTTTATTTATATTTGTCAGGCAGCTGGTAAGCTTCGGTATTATAAAGACCTTACTCCAAACTTAGTTGTGTTTATCAGCTCCACGTGTATTTTATTATGTCCTCGTATATTATGATGATGAATTTCTCTACTTTAAATCTCTGTTCAATACCCAAAAAAATGTGGAAGGAGGGAGGAGAGATTGCAGAAATACCCACCGATTTCCCAAACGAGAACAGCCGCACATTCGAGATCGTTCATCTGGTAATGAGATTAATCCCTTTTCAATATTCCCGTCACTACACGCACCCTTCATTTCTTCCCCTTTGTCATTTCATCCCCGCGTTAGGGATGTTCTCTTTTGTTTTATTATTCAGTGTTTCTTGAACTTCACGCAAACGGTGATGGCCGACGAGGAATGATATTGATAAAGTCATTATTACCTACGGTGTCATACGTTGCTTTCGGCAAATGCGGGAGAAATAATGATTGAGAAAGATGTTGAGTGATGGGGAAAATAACTGTATCCGACAGGTATTTATTGTAACTGCAGTCAGTTGGTAGAAATCTAATTGAAATGGTTGGGTAATATATCCAATATTAAATAAGGTTATTGGATTGAATTCTACTTTTATTTAGATATATATGATAATATGTGACGCGTTTCGTCTAATTAAGACATTATCAAACACTGACATAACAATTATTGTTAGTATTGCAGGACATTTATTAAATATTTTTAGTCAGTGTTTGACAATGTCTTAATAACATGAAACACGTCACATATTATCATATAAATGTAAATAAAGGTAGAATTGAATCCAATAACCTTGTTTACTTTCGGATATTTAACCCAACAATTTTTATACATTACTGACAAAAATATTTAAACCGGGCTTTAAAAAAATAAATGAAAATTTCTTCCTTTTATCCAGATACGCAAATACACACACACACACACACACACACACACATGTATATATACGAGTATATATAATTTATATGTTCTTCATAACTTTTTGACATCTTAACATAGGTTTAATATGGAAGTTTGGGTATTATTTGCACTTATGACCTGTCAAAGGCTGGTAAAGTGATGAATTTGAACACGTGTATCATTTACCATCCTACTTATTATTGACAACCACTGTAGGTACTCAATTTTTCTCATTAAAGTATCATAAATCTCAAGTCGATTCATGTCTGTGTTCATGGTTGGTTTGAAAAAGCTTTTATTTAGAAGAGACCCCCTTATTTAGATGTTTGCGAGATCCTAGCCGGATTATTTTACAGTCCTACAGTTATTTTACCATTGTTACGCATTTTATCCCAATTGTCACTTACTTGAAGGCAAGGTAATCCATCCAGAGATCCTGGATCCTCAGAAATCAGTCAATAATAATATTAAATATGGTAAATATCAGAGTAAAAAAATAAGAAGACACACACACACACACATACACACCCTCTTACACACATCGCTCACTCCTTTCAACAACGTCATAAATAAAAAATCATCAATTTTCAGTTGTGCATGTTTTCGGAATGCCCAGAAAATGTACTATATCCCAGTAAAAGCGGCATATTTTTAACTTAATATTTACTCGCTACAGGGTAGAAAATGTTGTTTTTGCATTTTGAAGAAAAGGTATTGTTTAATTATTTTTTTAAATATACTAAATATATTTCGAATGGAGAAAAAACATTCAGGTTTTACCTAAAAAGATCTATTGCACAGTAAAACGTTCAAAAAGTGACTTGACAATTATTTTAAATATAATTCTTTATATTCTTAAACTTTAAAAACGAATTCCTGAATAATCAAATTTTTTTTATAAGACGTTGTTGAAAAGAGTGAGCGACATGTATATTTGCCGTCTCAAAGATACATGTTCCTTTGCTATATCTACACTAGATATTTTGTACTAATCTTTGTGTTGGCTTGGCTTGTTTAATGTTTATTCTTTTAATGTTTTGTTTTTTATATGTTGCTTTTGTTAACCCAAATAAAATAAATACATAATAAATAATAATAATATGTATACCATAGTAATCGAAACCTGAGCCTCCAGCATGACAGGCTGTTTTCCAAATAACCTTATATCCACATTATTTTTTTTTACCTTTTCTCATTTATCACTTATT
>NW_028281276.1:347500-355000 GCF_059751285.1 Brachycentrus maculatus | reverse complement strand
TCAATTTTGAGATATTTGGTGTATGTTATCGATAGACCGTTATCTACAAATATAAAGAAACAAAAAAAAATGTTCCTACTTTTCAGACGTATAAGACGCTATCTACATCGAATTTTCGAAATGCGCTGAACTCCTAAAACGCTAACTATTTAATTTCGAGAAAGAATAAAGTTTGAAAACAATTTGATACATTATTTTATCGTGTTTTTGAATGTATAATACTAGTTTAGAATTTCAGATAAAACCATTAGTTAATAAAAAAAATACATTGAAAAAATCTTCTAAGCTCTCTCCTGTAAAGTAACAGATTTGCAGATAGAGTACAGTTGTGAGCTGTGTTATATTTGGGCCATTATTTCTTTACAGAATTAAATCATGAAATCTTTAGATCAGTACAATGATTACTTCGTAATATGCTACGCATTCCATGGACCGATATGGTCAGCAACGAAAATGTGCTCCAAAAAGCAAGAGCTGGGAGATAGTTGCTGACTGATATCAAGGTCCGGAAGGTGTCTTATCTGGGGCATGTGCTGAGAGAAGAGAAGTACGAGCTATTGCATCTAATCATAATAGGCAAAATAGAGGGTTAACTAGGTATGGGCAGAAGACGGCTATCCTGGCTCCGGAATATACGAGACTGGATGGGGATCAGAACCGTCGATGTTAAGAGCTGCCCAAGACAAGAACAATTACTCTCAAGTGGTAGTTGACGTCAGAGAGACCTGACACGACACGCACCAAAGAAGAAGAATATACTCGTAAAGTTGTTGTGGTAAATTAAAAAAAAAACGATAAATTTTAATTCACCGTGAGCGGCAAAAATAACATTAGGAAATATATACTATAAATTTACGTGGTTTTGAACTAAGACTTTAAGAGAGTGTGAATGCTTCAAGGTCATCAATAATTTCCTTGGTTTTCGAAAAAATGTATAAGATGGAAATAGAAAGTGATTTTCAATTACCCATAAGGGTGAGAATATATTTAGGACTATGCGGCCTCAAATCCGAAGTGCGTAAAGAGGTAAAATGTAACAATCGTGTCTTACTTATATTGACATTTTAACAAAGAGGACGAAGAATATGGAAGTCTAGGTATTTTCAGAGCTTACCAACTAACGTAGGCTAGTTTAAATGATTCTTTATACACGTATAACTTTTGCCATTTTACCAATGATTGACAACCACACTACTCAAATTTCTCAATGTTGTATTTTTTTTATAAAAACCTTTCAATTAACATTTCTCATATGCCGGTTCTCAGCTGCATTTGTAGTTGAATTAAGTATACTTTAGTTTAGCAGCGACTTTCATGAAGTCGCGGCTTTGATTCGCATCAGTTCAATAATAAATTGAAGAAAAAAACAAATATTCATAAGATATGCATTATCGATAAAATTAAGAAATGTGTGTTGAGATTGTTTGGACATGTGGAACGAATAAGTGAAGAAAGGGTAGTAAAAAAATGAGGGTAATGTAGTTAAAAATAAGAACAAAAGAAGACCGAGAAATACTTAGTATGATCAGGTATTTAGAATACTTAAAATTTATCAGGTTAGGGGTCAGAATAATCTGCAAGTATGTATGAGATGTATGAATGTGGAAGTAGTAAGAAATAATTGTATTAATATATTAGTGTGTCGTTCAATTTTCCCTTTCAATCTCTGCGGAAAAGCATATTGCTTATTATTTTTTATTTAATAAGTATTAAAACTCTTTTTTCATAAAATTGTATCTGTAATTTATAAATTAAATGACCCTAATTACTAAGAGTTTATAGTTCAAATCCTTATAGGTCTATTTTGAAATCTATTTATTTATTTTCAAGTTCAGAACTTGTAAAATAGATATAACTTAAACACAACATTGAGGAAGATATCTTGCTGAAAGTTTAGTCGAACAAAGTTACAACCGCTGAAATGTTCTCTTTTCTCTGGTCTCTAGTTCGTAAAGTTAAATATAGCCAAAAGTAATTGGAAATACATCAGACCGAACCAAAACGATCGCTTAATTAGTATGTAAAACTGACTCGGATTCTTCTGACACTTACCCACATCTCTTCGGAAGACAAATAGCTCGGCTCTTGTACATATGCTGTTCACGGTTTTGGAATCGACCAATAGTTGGGTGGGACCGAATTAAAATAGTCATTAATATCTTTGGGCGGCACATACGCGACTGTCAGCTTCATTTTGTAGACTTTGGTGATTTTTCAAACGAGCCGACTGTGACAAGATATACAACGGAATTGCATTCATCGCCGATATATCACGTTCGAGTGCTACTGGGTGATATTCATCTTAGAAGATATACTGGGCAATTACTTTCACCGCCGATATATTACGTTCGAAAGCTACTGAGCGATATTCATTAAAGAATTTAATATGATTCTACAAAATTATATTTATATTCGATGTACATAACGATCGAATGCTACTGAGTGATATAAATATATAAGACGAACTACGAAATTACATGCGTCGTCGATATATTACGTTCAAATGATACTGAGTGATATTCATTAAACAATTTATATCATATTTTATTTATTGTTTCGGCATCAAATTTGCGACAAGACATGTTAAAATGGTCAAGGAAACACTTATTTTTATTCCACATGAGTTTATTAATGACTACTAGTTTCGGAAGCTAAACTTCCAAAAAACCTAAATTCTAATAAAATTTTATTAAAAAATATATTGTTTCAAAATTCTTCACCTATGCTTTCCATTTTTCCTTTGTTTTCAAACTCCGTCCCTTGACTAACCCCCCCCCCCCTAACTTACCCCTCTCCTTCTTTATAGAATAGTTTTTTATTTCATATTTTAGTTATTATTCAGACCTGACGATGGAAGTTTAGCTTCCTAAAATAGTAGTCATTAATAAACTCAAGTAGTATCAGAACAAGTGTTTCCTTTATAATTTTAATATATTTTATACTAGGAAATTATATCAATCGTTGATGTATATTACGTTTGAGTGCTACTGAGTGATATAAATTTTACAAGATATACTAGGAAATTACAGTAATCTCTGTTATATATTACGTTCGAAAACTAATGAGTGATATTCATTTTACAACATATTATATATTATAATACGAAATTAAATTCATCGGATATTACGTTCGAGTACTAATGAGTGATATTCATTTTTAAGACATATTATGAAATTAATTAATTCGTTCTTGTTATAACAATGGATTAAAAAATAAAACTTATAAAAAATAATTTACGATTAGTTCCACGTTACTTATCGTTATTGTTACGTTTTTTTACAAACAAAAAAAAACATATTCTGATAATTAAGATTTCATTGAATATGAACAAATTAACACAGATATGACATTAATTGATTAAAATAGAAAAATAACAGTATGCGCATTTACAGGAGCTAGGATCTGTCATTTGGTGGTGAAAGTGATTGCCTTATACATTTTGTTACAATCAGCTTGATATGCCGTAAATATAGTAGCTCCTAAGGGAAGGTGATTTCCAGTATTTGTTAACAATTATTCAGACGTTTTTTAAAAAATTTGCTGTTATTTTAATTATCGTAGATTCAGGATTTACTTAAACCAGCCGATGACAGGTCGTCAGCGCTGTAATTGCCTTGGCTTCTTTATTCTTGTTCAATTATGTTTAGATATCAATAAAATAAACCTTGACAAAAATAATTCCCAAGCAGAGAAAAAAAAATGTTTCAATAATTTTGGTTCGTGCTTTTGATGCGATTGAGAGATAATTTTTTTTTTTAAGTGTTTACTAATAAAGACTATATTTTACAATAAATTATCAGAGTAAAGTATTTCATTTCAGATTGTGATTTTATGTTAAAAGCATTTTTTAAATAGCAGGTTTCCAGGTTTAGCATTTTTAATAAAAAATTTATATATTAATTTGTGCTGAAATCGCTTTCCATTGTTGAATAATAAACAAACCAAAAAGCATGGTACAAGCCTTGAGTTCCGTAAACATCGATTTCCATTTTTTAAGGAAAATTTAGACTGCCTTATTTTCTTATTATATTTAAATTATCGTAATACAATGCTAATTTGAATTTAAAATATATTAAGAAGTAAATGGAAAAACCCCTGAGTATAATGGTTACCAATACATGAAACTTATCTGGGGTTGTATCACAAATACTACTGTCAACCTAACTTAACCTAATCTTACCTTGGGTTGTATGTATCACATACGCTACTGCCACCGACACATATCACGTTGCTAAGTTTAACATATTTTTTTTTATTTCTAACGACCTAGGCTTTGTACAATCGGCTGTCGATACAACAAAAAAAATGGATAAACATTTAGTAAAATTGAGCCAAACAAGAAATAAATTGTCGTATGTGAAATTGACCGAGAAAGACCGAAAAAAGCTTGGTATGTTCTAGTATGTCAAATATTTGAAAGCGGTTACGTCATGAGTTAGATTAATCGGCGGGATGCATGAATTTTAAAGAGGATAAGAATATTTTCAAACAGAATAGTGTGGCATTCTATTCTTTCTGCCTACCCATGCGGGAAGCGGCGTATTAGTAAGTTAGTTAGTTTATTTTTAGTTTTTTTGGAGTAAACTTCTACTCGAACTTACTTTAAGAACCCGTCGACAAACTGCTTCAATCGCAGTTAATAGTAACTTAATTTGTGAATAAAGTTACTAACTGATTGAACAAATTGAGTTATTCATTCGTATGGAAATCAGAACGAGCGTCAGTCGCTCTAATAGCAGCAGACAAAATAAGTCGACCTTAATACAGGAAAATATATCACTCACTCCTTTCAACAACGTCATATATAAAAAAATATTGTTAAGGATATGATTTTTGAAGTTTAAGAATATAATAAAACGTATGAAAAACAAATATCTAGTTACTTATTAATCTAGATATTTGTTTTTCATACATTTTATTAGTTACTATAGTTACTTATTATCTAAGTTAGTTAGTAATTTTTCATACATTTTATTAGTTACTATAGTTACTTATTATCTAGTATTTACTGCGCAACAGATCGTTTTAGGTAAAACCTGAAGGTTTTTTCTCCATTTAAAAAATAAATATTATATTTAAAAAATTATAAATAAAAGTGACTTTTTTCACTGTCTTATTTATTCAATATTACCCTGGACTGGTACCTGAAGCGGAGGGCTGATCACCTTTCCTTCATGTGTAAACGATCAAGATAACACTGCGTTTATATGACGCAGTGCCCTATGCGCTATTGGGGTGCGGATAAGTGTTTTATTATTATTATTATATTTAAAAAAAAATTAAACAATACCATTTCTTCAAAATGCAAAAACAACACTTTCTGCCCTATAGTGGGTAAATGTTAAGTTAAACATATGCCGCTTTTGCTGGGATATAGTACATTTTCTGGGCATTCCGAAAACATGCACAATTGAATATTGACGATTTTCGATATATGACATTGTTGAAAGGAGTGAGCGATGTGTGGATATTCTTAGGTAATTTTACAAAGGTAAGGTATTTTATTTCAATGAAAAGAAGCCCTTCGACAGAATTAAAGTTCAAACTATCTGGTTTGTAATGTGACCTATTTGGGATCGATGTGATTTAAAATTAAATCAATGCAGTGAATCATGACGCAAGCATTTTAAATGTTCTGTATTTATAGGAAACCGAACAATTTTAATCCAATTTGATCATCACTTCTAGAGATTCATTCATTTAATAAACCTCGAATAAAATATTTTGAAAAAGAACAAAACACGTGTAATTTAAATAAAAAATATTACAATTTGTAGATAATTATAGAAAAATTATAAATATTAATAAAAAATGCGTCCATCAACGTGATGGAAATAAAATGAAAGTTAGTTTAGTTTGGAAAAAGGGAAAAAAATAATTAAAAAGCGATACAAAAAAATTATTTAATAAAATAAATTTATGTATATTTTTTCGATCTTAACACTAACATTAATTGGTGCTTTAAATGGTTATTTCAATAAAAATGGTTTGTGATAGATTAAACACTAGATAAATTTTATAAAATTTAACAACTTTGTTTTAACCGCTTTTTAATTTTTATTAAAATAAAGTTGTTTAATTTTACAAAGTTCATAAAATGTGCCACAAAGTAGGCATCTGCGAAAAACATTCAAGACACAAGATAAATGTTCATGATTTGATAAACGCAAGATGTAAAAACGCTAATTATAAAAAAAGCCACCATGAAAAATATTACTTACGTTACGCTTGGTACGTCAACTGTGATGACATTTTAAGAAAAAGGTGTATTTGTTACGTAAAAAATTGAATAGAATGAATAGATGAGAAGCATGTTAAATTCAACACATATTTGACTTAAAAAGCATAAAATACAACTCAAATTATTATGATTTTTCCCTAAGCACGTGAAATTCAACAATTTTGTGATTATATGGAATATCATTAAAACACAAATCAATGGATTATGATTTTACTTGAAGCATGTGAAATTTAACAAATAATTGATAAAATTATCATAAAAATGCTCAGATCAACAAATTAAAACTTTAAACACTCTCCTTATCATTCATCGTTAACTTTGGGTATAAATTATTTAATATTTTTTTTCAAGCGTGTGAAATTTTATGAATATTTAGTAAAATAACATTAAACACAACTCAATGTATGGATTTTAGTTTTGTACTGTAATTTTTTGATGGAACTGAATTTTGTATTATAAGATAACAACTGTACAATTTTTCCTACACCTTTTTTATTTGACCAGTGTTTTAGACTCGTGATGTCGGTAACGACAAAATTAGATCAAAAATTTAGTTGTTTTTCTACAATACAATTATAGGACAAATTTAAAATCACTCTTAATTATTCAAAAAAAGATTGCAAAAATAATTCTTATAAAGCCCAGAACTTACCCTTCAAAATAAGTATTTGAAGAACTTAACGTACCAACAATTGAAGAAATTTAAAAAAAACGCCTCTATCTTACAAACTTTTAAAGAAAAAACAACTGAAGTGCAAATTTCACGTAACTCTTGATGTTCTTATAATGTAATATTGCACATATGTAAAACAACAGAAGCGTTAATTTTTATACGTACGTGGATATTTTTTTTTACATATCGCTCACTCTTTTCAAGAACGTCATAAATCAAAAAACTTGATTTTTCAGGAGAACGTTTTTAAAGTTTAAAAATATAACACAATGTATTAAAAATAAATATCAAGCCACTTATTGAACTTTTTTCTGAGCAACAGATATTTTTAGGTAAAACCTGAAGGTTTTTTCTCCATTTGAAAAATATTTAGTTTATTTAAAAAAATAATTAAACAATACCTTTTCTTCAAAATGAAAAAACAACATTTTCTGCCCTTTAGCGGGTAAATATTAAGTTAAAAATATGATTCTTTTTCTGGGGTATAGTACATTTTCTAGGCATTCTGAAAACATGCATAACTGAAAATCGACGATTTTTGATTTATGACGTTCTTGAAAGGAGTGAGCGAAATGTGCTTATAAAC
>NW_028281276.1:207500-342500 GCF_059751285.1 Brachycentrus maculatus | reverse complement strand
GTATATTTTATTTTATCTTTCGTAGAAGTTTTTTCTACTTTATTTTTATTTTCATTTTTCAAGCACTGTTTCTGTGTTATTTGTATGTCTTCATTTTTATTCTGATCTTTTAAAATATCTTCTAATTTAACCAAATTTACAACTTTTAATTGTTCATTTGCATTTTCCTTCGATTCTAATACTGGATTCCTGCTCATACAATCTGCTTCGAAATTCTTCTTTTCTGGAGTATATTTTATTTTATATTTTGTAGAATTTTTTTCCACGTTATTTTTATTTTCATTCTTCAAGCACTGTTTCTGTGTAATTTGTAAATCTTCATTTTTATTATTAATCTTATCACCCTCCTTTGTTTTAAACCTGCACGTTGCTTCAGAGTGATATCGAGTTCCCTTATTCAAATTTTTACAAATCTTACATGGACTTTTATCTTTAATTTTATCACTAGTTCTTAGATTTCCACGTCTTCTTTGATTATCTTCTAATTGTTTTCTTTGATCATCTTCTAATTTTTCTCTCTCACTCCGAACATATTGTAGTAATTGTTTTAATACATCTAATGTTTCATAATCCATTTCCATTTAACAAAATTGTCGTTTTATAACGTGGTAATATTTTCCTTTTGAAAATTAAGTGTAAATAATATGTAAAGTGGGTGTATAATAATAAAATAAACAATGTGTTGCTTTGTAATTAAAGTTTATTCTAAATTTATCTTTATAATAATTTTATATCTATCTATCTATCTATCTATCTATCTGATTCTGACAGTTAATAATATTATCGGAAGTCTTTTGTTTTATTCTGAGCGACGCATGCGGCATCTGGTGGTAGAACTGTTTTGTGTAGGTACTTTTTGTAAGTACTTAATAAAATGTATAGGTAGGTACCTAGTTATTTTATTACATATATATATATATAAATATATATATATTGTATATATATTAATAAATATATATACATATGTATATATATATATATAAATATATATATCAATAAATATATAAACATTCATATATATATTTATATATATATATATATATACATACATATATATACTCGTATACATGTTACATGTTGTGTTTTACAATGCATCAAATAGTAAACGGACGTACAACGTTCAGGTTAAATAAAAATTAATGTACCATTCAAAAGCAGTTGAACAATTTTAAAGCGCTCATTCACAATAAACGAAGCAATAATTCATCTTCAATATGTAAATTACTTCACCCATGTCAACGCATAGGGCTACATCTACTGAAAATATGACAGCTTTTTTTTACACAAACCGATGTCATAATTCATAGCTGAATTTCAGGAGTGACACAAAACAAATTGTCTCGAACCGATCTCTTAACGGCGAGTGAGATAAAAGAGACAAACTTGTTCATAGATTTATCTTTACAGTTTTTCATTTTTTATTATAATAAAATTCCTGATGATGCATTATATCTTTCGTGAGTGGTTATGCTGTGAGTTATGCGGGTATAAACGACATATTTAAAGATGCTGTGAAATATTGTCTTCATAATTTTAGTGAGTTATATTAAGAATAGTGGCAGTGCAGGGTTTTTAGTTGTATGATATGGTCATGAAATTTTAAAAACGGAGAATCGAGGGAGTACGAAGTAGATTTATGGACCTTATACTATAGATTGAAACGTATGAGCGAGATATGGAACGGGCAAAGTAAGAAGTGGCCGTTAAAATGCGTTCCTTCGGAATAATGTGTGGCAAATAGTTGTATAACGGAATTAAAAACAAATAAATTCGAAATGAATGTAAGGCTGAATTCGGGATACTTGAAATTATTGAGAAAATTTCTTTAAGGTGGTATGTACGAGTGAAGTGAATGGATAACGTGAGAATGATAAAGAATTATTTTGCAAATGTGAAATGGAGAACAGAACGAGGACGGCGTAAAAATATGGTGAAAAACGGGCACGACCAGATCAATCAACATCTCTAGCTGTGTTCTCTGAAGTCACTTATCTCGTCTCCCACTATACTGATAACGTAACGACAAAAACTGGTCACAAATAAACAATGTATTTTTTATTTTATTTGAAATATATTGGAAATTTACGAGGAAGCTTTTTTTAACTATTAATTCGGCATTTACTTTGTGGAATGACAAGTAGATTATTTAAAAAAATTAAAAACTTATTTGAATATCATTTAATGAGTAGGTATTATTTAAATAACACGCTATTTTTTTTTTAAAATACAGATATTTTCATCTACAAGTGAATAGTAAAACTATTTATAACTATTCATATCTAGATGAAAACATCTGTAGTTCTCGAAACTAGTCGTATGTAATTAAATTAAACTCATTAAGTGGTACTATACATGTATTTCATTCGAATTATTTTATGTTTAGGTATTTAATTAGAGGTTTGGCCTCTGTACTTCTATTTTGGCCGAGAAAAGAGGAGAATGGACCGCCGAATATTTAGTGTTGCTTTTATTATTATCGAGGAACCTAATTGAAATTTCATTATGTAAACGACTGGAGTGTCGCGCGTGCGTCGTGCGATTTTACGAGACAATTATTTTCGTATGAGCCATAAAAGAGTTTCCACACAAATTTCGGCAACTTCAATGTACACTTAATGCCGGATTGATGGTACACTATTTTTCGTGAAACATTTCAGGGCCAATAAAAAGTTCATAAGTGGTTTTAATGTGGCTCTTACCAACGCGCTTGAATGGGGATACGCCCGTTCGTACGGAGGAGAGGATGCTCGTAAAATATGTTGTGATGTATTGTCGCGTGTAATAAATTATACGAGATTTATTATGGATATGTATAAGGCGAATATAATTTATGTCGAAATTAGCTCGCACCTAATAACGGATTTACCTCCTCCTAAAAAATAAATTTTAATACCGTTCGGATAGTTAAATCTGACGTATTTTATTTCTAGTTTATCCGTTAAATATTATTTTTTGGTGAATATAACACACGTGTAATATTCACCAATTCTACCCATTATTGACAAGCACACTACTCAATGTCTTGATCTTTGATGAAATGTCAAAAATAATATGAATTGGAGATAATCCAGATTTGTAAACAAGTATTTGGACACACTCAAAATTTTGTGAATTTGAAATACGTATTATTATTATTAAGAGTCAGCATTGTAAAAAAACTTATCTTAAAAATAGGGGCTGCTTATGGACTTCCATAAATATCTGTTTAACTTGGACATTCTCTCATAATTTTGATTGAGTGACATTGTGAGTGACATTGACATTTGAGTGAGTGACATTGAAAAACTTAAAATTCATTTATTTATTTATTTGTTTGGGAATTGCACAGCTTTACATTAAAAAATATGGTAAAAAAATTGTTACAATAAAAATATTACACATTAACAAAAATAGTTGCATTAATATTAATAAAAAAATGTCCGCCTCCGTATTGTAATGGTCAGCACGCTCAGCAACCATTCTGGAGGTCCCGGGTTCGATTCCCAAGGGGGGTAAAATAAATATAAGTAATTTTTTCACTGCTATATTTATTCAATATTACACTGGACTGGTACCTGAAGCAGAGGGCTGATCACCTTTCCTTCGTGTGTAAAAGATCAAGATAACACTGCGTTTATATAACGCAGTACCCTATGCACCATTGGGGTGCGGATAAGGGTTTAAAGAAAAAAAAAAGAAAATAAAGCCAATTAAACAATTCCACATGTTTTTGTTATAATTACTATTATAACATTAAGAAAAAAACTTATTATCTATCTGAATACTTTAACCAATGAACCTCAATCTAATATGTTATTACATTTAATATAATAGTATGAAGTAATTAAGGGAATAATTTAAGATATTGCTTTCAAGAATGAGGGAAATCTTTATTATATTGGTAGCCCCATTCATCGCATGGCGGGTCGCCATATGTAATGGGGCGTGTACGAGGCTTTATACAAGTCAATATTGCCGGTCATATGTTAAGGCTAATTGCAGTTGTTGGTGCTCGCTAGGGTCGTTATCAAACTATGTACATACTTTTATAATGCACTATGCCATTATGGAAAGAAATGCAATCAAAATTATGCCGGAGAATGTGCAACTCATACAGATATTTATACTCTCTTTACTGGTTAAATGCTATATTTTGCCATCCTTTATTTACACAAAAAAGTGAAATAAATGAAAGCAGATGGTCCCGTTTTATATATATATATATATATATATATATATATATATATATATATATATATATATATATATATATATATATATATATATATATATATATATATATATATATATATATAACGTGGTTATATTTTCCTTTTGAAAATTAAGTGTAAATAATATGTAAAGTGGGTGTATAATAATAAAATAAACAATGTGTTGCTTTGTAATTAAAGTTTATTCTTAATTTATCTTTATAATAATTTTTATATCTATCTATCTATCTGATTCTGACAGTTATTTTTTCCTATCGGATCTCTTTTGTTTAATTCTGTGCGACGCATGCGACATCTGTGGTAGAACTGTTTTATAATATGTAGGTACTTTTTGTAAGTACTTAATAAAATGTATAGGTAGGTACCTAGTTATTTTATTACATCTCCCCCCTTGGGGAAGAAAATTCATAGTAAAATTTTCACTCGTCCTCCGGATCATCTCCTTGAAGTGAAGGGACTGGTATAAGTTTAGTGATATGATAAAGGTTTGATTTTATTTTTTTGTGACCTGTATCAATTCTGTATATTGAGTTGGAAATTTTTTCAATAATTTTATAAGGTCCAATTTTTAGTTCATCCAATTTTTTTCTGTTTAGCTTGTTTCCATTTTCCACATACACCATGTCTCCTACGTTGAATTCGCAGCCTATTCTATTTTTGTCAAATAATGTTTTATTGTAATTATGTGATTTTATTGTATTTTCAAGCGCTATTTGCCTGTCTCTAATCCAGTCATTATTAGATTTTCCTTGTTTTAATTCGTTGGGTAAAATATTTACATCTGTACCATATAAAAGATAACTTGGGGAAAAGTCAGTGACTGAGTGATTAGTATTATTATATTTACTAACACATTCTTGAGCTATTGTGGTCCATGCTCTTCTTTTCCCTTTTTCATTTATTTTGCATCTGATTTTGTTCACCAATGTTTGATTCAGCCTTTCATTTAGGCCATTTGAGAATGGTGCATTTACTGCAGTGAAGATTATTGGGATCCGCTTGTCATTTAAGAATTCCTTGAATTCTTTCGAGTTTATTCCTGGGTATTGGTCGGTGAGAAGCATACCAATATCCTCGGTTTCTGTTATTTTCATGACTAGTTTTATAAAATCATTTGCATTCTGAGTTTTCGAGGTTAAAATAAATGCGTATCTTGTAAAGTGATCCACTAAGAGATGTAGATATTTTTTTGTTGATCTTGAACCTCCTAAACCTCCAATTGTGTCTAAAGATATTATTTCAAAAGGCTTTGTGGCCGGGCCTAGATGAGACATAAATCCAAATTTCTTTTGTCCTCTTGATTTATTTTTAATACAAATTTCACAATTTCTACAAATTGTTTTTATGTTTTTCGTCAAATTTTTGGCTGTGTAATGTGGACTAATAGTCTTTTGCATTTGTCCAATTCCAATATGGCATAGGTTTTCATGTATGTCTTTTATGATTTCGATGCTAAACGGTTCTGAAAGAATTATTTTTTCTTTTTTCTTGACCTTTTTAAAATAGACATTGTTTTTTTCAATCCATTTGTTTTTTTTCTGTTGAATTCTTTCATTTTTATTCTGATCTCTTAAAATATCTTCTAATTTAACCAAATTTACAACTTTTAATTGTTCATCTGCATTTTCACTCGATTCTAATACTGGATTCCTGCTTAGACAATCTGCTTCTAAATTCTTCTTTCCTGGATTATATTTTATTTCAAATTCATATTGCGATAAATAATATGTTAAATCACCTAACTCTTCATCGGTCCTAGATTTCAGATTCATATTTTCCAAAGGTTTGTGATCTGAATAAACCGTAAATGATTTACCTATTAACCAGTATTGCCAGTATCTTACCGCTTCCTTAATTGCTAAACATTCTAAATATATTGCTTTTTTTTTCTTCTGAGCTTCATTTAGTTTTTTTTGAAAAGTATGCCACTGGTTTTTCTCTACCATCGGGCTGCTTTTGTTTCAAAATGGCCCCAACACCTTCTAAAGAAGCATCGGTATAAATGTTGATTGGTAAATCCTGATCAAAAATTTCTAGAACGGGCTGTGAGCAAAGCATGCTTTTTGTTATTTCAAATGCTTTTTGGCATTTATCACACCAAATAAATTTTTGATTTTTCCTTAGTAAGTTATGCAATGGATCTAGTATTATTGCACTCTTTGGTATGTATTCATGGTAAAAGTTTATTTTCCCCAGAAATTGTCTTACATTTTTTATCGTTTTTGGAACAGGAAAATTCTTTATTGAAATCAAATTATCCTTTACTGGTTTTATTGAATTATTTTGAATTATATGACCTAGATATTTTACCAAGTCTGACGCAAATGCGCATTTTGTAAATTTTAACCTGAAACCTTCCGTTTCGATCGCTTCCAGCAACTGCGTTAGATGTTTAATGTGCTCAGCAAAAGTTTTAGAAAATATAAGAATATCATCTATGTAATTAACGGTGAAATCAGTAAGTTTATACTTTCTTAATATGTTACCTAGTATCCTTTGAAAAATTGCTGGTGAGGTCTTCAATCCAAATGGTAGGCAAGTCCATTGGAAATGTCCTTCTTGTGTAACAAATCCCGTCTTTTTTCTGTCTTCGATTCGTAAAGGAATAGACCAAAACGCTGAGTTTATATCTAGTGTTGAAAAAAATTTGCAATTCCTGGTCTTTATCATTAGGTCTTCAATTAAAGGAAATGGTTGGGCTTGAGGCACTACTATTTTATTCAAGTCTCTGAAATCTATACACAGTCTGGATTTTTTGTTTTCCTCTTTTTTAAATGCCAATGTAACAGGTGCAGCAAATGGACTGTAGGATTCTTCTATTAGCTTATTATCCAGTAATTTTGCAATTTGTTTTTCTATCTCCTTTTTATCTTCTACAGTACATCTGTAAGGCCTCTTACTGCAATATCTGTCTACTAGTAAGTCTATCCTCGCTTCGTATCCACTAACAGTGCCGATATCATATTTGTCTTTTGCAAAAACGGATTTATATTTGCAAATCAGTTCATTTATTTTAGATTTTTGAAATTGATTTAAATGATTTATTTTTATTTCAAAATCTTCTTCTTTTACATGTTCATTATAATTTATTTTGCATTCCTCGCTGTTATTATTTTCTGTATTTTTAAATTCACTATTTTTAATTTTATATTTTGTAGAAATTTTTTCTTCTTTCTTTTTATTTTCATTTTTCAAGCATTGTCTCTGTGTTATTTTTAAGTCTTCATTTTGGATTAGTTTAAATTTTTTTATCATATCTAATCCTATCAAAAAATCATATTTGAAATTTTCTTCATCAATAATATATACATCAACGTTTTTTTCCAATTCAAATATTTTTATTTTCAAAGTCGTCAAACCGTTTGTCTTTTTAACACCATTAATTGTTACTAAATCTGCTTCATTCATATTGTTTCCTTTTCCTTTTAGTTTTAATAACTTAGAATTTATTAGAGAAACATTTGAACCTGAATCGTAAATTCCAAATATTTCAATTTTATCATTTAGTAATAGTTTGACATTTATTAATGGTGTTATTATTCGTTTTTTTGATCGGTTTCGTTTAACTTAGCTTCTATAACTGAATTGTTTACATGTCTGATAGTATTTTTATTATTAAACTTATCATCCTTTGTTCTAAACCAGCACGTTACTTCAGGGTGATATCGAGTTCCCTTATTTAATTTTTCACAAATCTTACATGGACTTTTATCTTTAATTTTACCACTAGTTCTTAGATTTCCATATCTTCTTTGATCCGAAAACCTTTTTTTATTTACTATGTTTTCGTGTTTTTTTACTTCATTGAATAAATCGACTGTATCTTCTAATTTTTCTCTATCAATCTTATTAATTATAAATTCTGGTAAACCAGCCACAATAAGATCTACTAAGGTACCCATGTCGATCGTTCTTCTCATCTCCAACAAAAGTTTTTCCTTCCTTATGGCATAGTCTAACAAGGAACCGTCGTTATATTTAAAAGATAACGCAAACATTACATGGTTCCATCCCTTGTTTGTAAATGTTTTACAAAAGTTGTTTTTCCATACTATCCATTCTGAGTTCATGGAAAATTTTATCATCATCGAACTGTACCAATCTTCACAACTTTTATCCATAAACAATCTTAATATTTCAATTTTTTTCTCATCCGTTGTCACCTCAAAACGTGTACATTCTTTTTCAAAAATATCCATCCACTGGTTTGCATTAGGATTTTTGCTTGTAAATTTTTCAATGATGAACTTCTCTGAAATATCTTTTAAATTTTGATGTTTGCTTACCTGAGCATTTTGTATTAATTTTTCTAGTAAGTTTTCTAATGTTTGAGGAGCAGTATCCATTTTATTTTTATTTTGTTTCTTCATTTTTGATTAACAAAATTGTCGTTTTATAACGTGGTTATATTTTCCTTTTGAAAATTAAGTGTAAATAATATGTAAAGTGGGTGTATAATAATAAAATAAACAATGTGTTGCTTTGTAATTAAAGTTTATTCTTAATTTATCTTTATAATAATTTTTATATCTATCTATCTATCTGATTCTGACAGTTATTTTTTCCTATCGGATCTCTTTTGTTTAATTCTGTGCGACGCATGCGACATCTGTGGTAGAACTGTTTTATAATATGTAGGTACTTTTTGTAAGTACTTAATAAAATGTATAGGTAGGTACCTAGTTATTTTATTACATATATATATATATATATATATATATATATATATATATATATATATATATATATATATATATATATATATATATATATATATATATATATATATATATATATATATATATATATATATATATATATATATATATATATATATATATATATGTATATATAATTTGTGAAAATTGTATATGCGTTTATAAAACATTAAATGGAGGAGGAGATAATAAAACCTCGATCATTGAATAGGATAGTTCCTGAAAAAAATACTCTTACAAATTGCGATTGATATCGTTTATGTATTTACATTATATGTTGTAAATAAAAATGAAAGATGAAGCTAATTATGTATGATGATTATTTGAAAAACAAAATCTAAGGGAAGCTTTGCAAATTAGTGGGTACTGATAAGAATCAAGTAACAGTGATAGGAGTAAAATATAACCCTTTTTTCATTAAATACTTTTCATTTGTATATGAAAATAATCGTTGTTTATCAGACATTAGGTTATTCACCCTTTGGATATTATCACCTACACTACGCTATGCGAGTATGTAATATAAGGAAAGTACACAGTGTGTGTGTGTGGTTTGAAAGTAACGCATGTACTTCCTACACGTGCTATTACTTTGAACATCATCATAATCCAGTTGAAACCCCTCGGATTACAAGTTCCTACCTTCCTCCATAGTTTAACACCCTATGTGTATTATGAATGCCGGTAGATACTATTTCACATAAATCACTCAACGAGTATTAATGAATGACGTGACGTCACACACGTGCGACAAGCCGGCCCCAACTCTCCTATATTTATTACTCGCGGGTATAAACTCAATACTTTCGTTTAACCTTTTAGCCCTGCAGGAAGACTTCCGGGCGATTTGTTCCCATTTAAGTGTGACCACAATTTCATGTGAAAACCAACGCAAACACACACTCGTATATATATATAAATATATATATATATATATATATATATATATATATATATATATATATATATATATATATAGGTATATATATATATAAATATATATATATATATATATATATATATATATATATATATATATATATATATATATATATATATATATATATATATATATATATATATATATATATATACCTATATATATATATATATATATATATATATATATATATATATATATATATATATATATATATATATATATATATATATATATATATATATATATATATATATATATAAACTCACTAACTAACCATCACGCCGCTTCCCCGCAGGGGTAGGCAGAGAGAATCGAACGCCACACCACTCTGTCTTTGCAAACATTCTTTGCCTCTTCTACATTCATGCATCTCCTCATACATACCCGACGATTATTACGACTCCTGACCCGGCCGCTTTCAAGTATTTGACATACCTGATTGTGCCAAGTTTTCCTCGGTCGTCCTCTACTTCTTTTTCCAACTACATTCGCTCCATAAATTTGTTTAACCGTTCTTTCTTCACTCATACGCTCCACATGTCCAAACCATCTCAACACACCTTTCTTAATTTTGTCGATAATGCTTATCTCAGCCTTACATTCTTTCCTTATTTCATCATTCGAACATCAAACATCGTTTTGCCACACATTCGTCTGAGGGATCGCATTTCGACTGCATTCAGTCTGCTTTCATCCTTCTTTTGCCAACTCCATGCTTCGCTTCCATACATAAGGGTTGGAACCAGAACTCCATTGTGTACTGCCAGTTTAGCTTCCGCTGATAGATTTTTATTTGCTAAAACTGATTTTAATGCACCATTCACTCTGTTCCCAGCATTCACTCGCATATATATATATTTACAATATCAATTCCGGTCTTACCCTTATCTGCACCTTATGACGCATAGGGTACTGCATAAGAAAGTGCCACTTTTATTTGATATATTTGTTGATTTGGCGTTTAATTTGTAGAACTCCATTTTAATTTATGTATTAATTTTAAATCAAACACAGATTTTTTGAGTCTACTAAGTTGTATTTTATTAACAAAAACACTTGAAAAATTATATTGTGACAATTGTTCGCATTCGTTTGATAATGCCCTAACAAGGCGAAACAATTGTCACAGTATAATTTTTTATGTGTTTTTGTTAATAAAATACAACTTAGTAGACTCAAAAAAATCTGTGTTTGATTTAAAATTAATACATCTTTTTGATATCCCATATATAATAACAGGTTAAACAGTGGCTTCTAGATATGGGACACAAGAGCTTGTCTTAAGTATGTCACCCAACCCAAATAAAGTCAGCGAAATATAGTATTATTGTTGGATACTTGTAAATTTCTCAATGTACTATACTTATTTTGTTAAAATAACTTAATTTTTCATTTATGTTGTACTATTTATAATTTTAAAAATATTTTCTTTAAAATGTTAAAAGAAAATCTTGTTACGGGTTCTGCCTGGTGAGGCATTCATAAAATATAAACATAAATTGTAAGAATAATGTAATAACAAATAAATAAACAAATATTGTAGGACTAAGAGCGAGACGTGTACGGCGACACAAATTTTTAGAATGAAAATAAGTTGCATACTGGAATACGTTTCACTGTACAGTATCGAACAGATTAATTGAAACAAAACCTTTTTTATCGTGTTTTCAACACCCTTAAAAAATGTTTTGGGGGTGTTCCTCGTATTATGAACCAAGGATGCTTTTTTCAGTGACTGAGATGATGAAAAGCAAGAAGTATCACCCAATTCTACTGGAAAAGATACTACCAAAGATACAACAACGAAGGTCAAATGGTGATGAAATGTTTCAATAAAATTTAACCCCCTGTCACAAATACAAAAAAAAAATGACGAAATTCTTCACACAAAAACAATGAACTGTATTGGACTTGTCAACAATTTTGCCAGATATAACCTTAATTGAAAATTTATCGGCAATCTGCAAGAATCGGCTCTTCGAAATTGATTGCACCACGGTGGAAAAGCTCATTTTGTCCATAAATCAGGTATGGTTTCGAGACGAAAATATGGCATCCACGTGCCAAAACCTTATAAAATAGATGCCAATAAGAGTAAAATCTTTGATTGAGCTCAAATTAGATCAAGTTAAATATGAATTTTTGATAAAACTAATAAACAAAAGATTTAACAAAACTTTTGAAGAAAATTCAACTAAAAAGTTTTGTTTCAATTAATCTCTTTGATACTGTATGTATATAATATATTACTATAAAAATAATTTGGTAATTTATTCAAAATTAAACTTTTTGATACTTCCGTTCATTTAATGAAAATATTTATATTGCTTTTACTTACAAATTTACACGTTTCATGTTTCATGAATATGAATTTTAAATTTCATAATGATAAAAATCTTTTATAAATAAATATTAATCTTTAAAATTTTTATTTCAAGTCTCTATTTAACAAAAACATTCCATTACGAAATATCCATAAAAATATTATAAGTTTTTTTTAAATTTATATAACCTTTACTTAAATTATACTGAAATTATAGTATAAGCTTATTTCTACATGAATTAAACGATAAATTCAGTAATACATTCGAGGACAGAGAAATTAATTTTTAAAAGTATTTTTCAACAGACATTTTTCCGTACTTTTTATCCGGAAAAGTTTTTTCTAGTCTTATATTGATAAATTTAATTATATTTTAAAATCAATTTACATATTTTTACTGTTTCTCATTTTCCATCTAGTTTTTAGATTCCTCAATTTTTGCTGACAAAGTGTTCACTTGTTATTAATTGTTATATATTTGTTGTATCCTACATACAAGCCATGTCTAAATGGGATGTTTTGTTTGTATTGTGCCCGTATTATGGAATCATTAGAATAAATAAATGTTAACAATTTTTTTTTAAAATTAACTAACAAACTAACATTCAAGCAGCTTCCCCGCAGAGGTAGGCAGAGGGAATAGGAATTTTTCCTATTTCTATTCCAAAAAATTACAATAATAACAACTCCACATCCCTCTCACTCCAAACCTAACTTAATGACCTATTCACATAACTATGAATATTTCATTGTTTTAGAATTAGTACATATTTAACCCTGATGATGACAAGGTTTTTGTCGAAACCGGTTGGAGAAAAAATGTATTATTTAAAAAATACAAAGTTATTTAATTTTCTAATGTTAATCCTTTTTTCACTCTTGTGATTCACATGGCCTAGCCATCTCATAACACACCTTTTTTTAAATTTGTCAATGAAAAAAAAATTTAAAAAATCAAAAATTATGTTTTCTCGCACCGTCGAAAAATTAGTCGGGATGTGTACGCTTTTGAATATTGGCTCCATATATAATTTATTTCTGACTGGTGACAGCATTCGCCTGTCACATTTTAATCCGTTCGGGGAAGAGTAGTCGTTCGGAGCTTTCCTCGTAAAGCTATTCCTGAGTTGTTGTGCTTTTATTCCGCGGTCCCTTTGACGCTCTGCCCTGCGCCGTCACGTGTCACCGGACGCCTAATGTGTGCTACATGTCGCACCGCAACTCCACTACTGCCACAACGCTCGAGTAATAAAATGAATAATGAATATAGATTTATTGATTTCAATATGGAACTTTGTCACGTTCTCTATTTAACTGTAAGAAGTGTATTTACATATATATATATATATATATATATATATATATATATATATATATATATATATATATATATATACATTACTTCTCGAAACTAGTTGTATATACATAAATGAACAAATCAGTATTTTTGCCGGAGTAAAAAATATCTTCTTCCATCACTTCCAGAATACATTTTATATAACAAGCCCTTTTAAGGCATCTTTTTGATAAACCAAGATGTATGTACACATCGCTCACTCCTTTCAAGAACGTCAAATAAAAAGAATAGATTTTGTCAGGAGAACGTTTTTAATGTTTAAAAATATAATACGATGTATTAACAATTAATTACTAGCCACTTATTGAACTATTTTTATGCTACAGATCTTTTTAGGTAAAATCTGAAGGTTTTTTCTGCATTTGCAAAATATTTAGTATATTCAAAAAAATAATAAAACATTACCTATTCTTAAAAATGTAAAAATAAAACATTTTGCCCTGTAGCGGGTAAATATTAAGTTTAAAATATGCCGCTTTTGCTGGGACAAAGTACATTTTCTGGGCATTTTGAAAACATGCACAACTCAAAATTTACGATTTTTGATTTATGACGTTCATGAAAGGAGTGAACGATGTCAGATTTTGGATATGTACCAGTCAGAAATTGATAAAACTGCTAATTTTCTTAGATTGATATATTTTGGTGGAATTAAATTTTAAATAATGAAATAACTACATACTTAGTGGAAAATAACATATATTGTTGGTTTTTAATACGACTTTAATGATTCATAAAAAAATGTCATCAGTGAGTTTTTAAAAGAGCCGAACGACATTTCTTTGTGATAGTACTTTGTAAACGTCAAAGGAAAAGACGATCAGAAATACGCTGTCTCTTTTCAATATACAACCGCCGCAATATAATGAGGAATCCAATTAATTATAAAGATAACTAACCGAAACCACATTATCTATGAAACCATAGTAAATTCAATACCATACGGCTTCAAATTGATAAAAGCAAATAGACTAAAAATATATAAAATTTCAATCTAGAAATGAATACGTACTTCAAGTTTATAATTTTTACCAATTAAGGAATATAAGTCAGCGATGATATATCAAGCTTTTTAACTGAGCTTTCTCAAACATACCGTAAGCTCACTTGGCACGTGCGCCCAGGCAATTGCTTAGAAGGAAGACGAGGATAATTGTACTCATATCAATTTATAATTGAGATAAATTTTAACAACTCAACATTGATATTAGAATCCAAGTAATTAGAGGGTTTTATAAATATACATATTTTATTTAATTTCATAAGGCATAGTTACGTTCACCTCCAACTTGGAAACTGTTGTTACGATTAAGATTGTCGATAATTGAATTTAAAAATGAAAGAGTATAAATGATTTATTTTTCATATCTTTCACCCTCTTCTCACTATCTTACTAACAAACAAGCCTCAGATAAGAGGTTTTTCATGTTATCCCTAAAAATTTAAAGCACTTGACCGAAACAGTATTTTTTTTCTAAAGTGACATATATCCATTAACTCTTTAATACATAGAAAAATGTTAATATTTTTAGATATGGTAATCAAATTATAATAAATTTTCTTAACGACTTCTTTCAAAAAGTCCTTTCTTAATTTGGCTACATAAAGTTTACTAATAAATGCTCAAATTTGGTTGCGAGTTACGTGTCTAGCTTTGATAATATGATACCTAAAAAATAACATTGGCTGGAAAGTAAAACAAACTGGTGAAATGAAACGAATAGATAATTTTTTATATTTTTAAATGTGGTAATCGAATTAAAATAGGTTCTCATACTGACTTTTTTTTAAAAGTCCATACTCAATTTAGTTCCTAAAAGCATATCAATCAATGCTCGATTTCCACTTGAATAAACACTAATTCGTGACTAACGTTTCGGAATAATCATTTTATCATCAGGTCATTTGAATATTATTGCGGTCTGACATTTGTACGAAAATAAGATTTTGAAAGAAGACAAGTTTCAAATTGTAATTTTTGTGTAAATGTTAGACTGTAATTATTTAATTTTAATGATCTGTGGATGGAATGATTATTCCGAAACCGGTATTACATAAAGTGAACGATGAATGATAAGGAGAGTGTTAAATTACCATACCACAAAGTTAACAATGCTTTTAATCTACAAAATAACTGACTAACTATTTAACTAACCATCACACCGCTTTCCCGCAGGGGTAGGCAGAGAGAATAGAACGCCACACTACTCTGTCTTTGCAAACATTCGTCGCCTCTTCCACGTTCATACATCTCCTCATACATACCCGCCGATTATTACTTGACTCCTAACCTGACCACTTTCAAGTATTTGGCATACCTGATCGTGCCATGTTTTTTTCGGTCTTCCTCTGCAAAATACCTATAATATTTGTTACACATTCAAAAAATCTTCCTCTGCGAAATACCTATAATATTTGTTACATCTACAAAATACCTATAATATTTGTTACACCCTTATAATACATGTAATATTTTTTTGAAAAAAATAACGCTTTTGAGAGATATTAAATTTCAATATGATATCGTTGTAAGAGGGTATGAAATATGACTAAAAGCATTATTACCCTTATAATACAAAGCTCGGATTTTGAAGAAAACACCTCGAATATGAGTTAAACGTGTAATCTTAATATGAAATTCATCCTTTTGTTCGATGTTTGCGATATCGCATTTCTGAATTGAACCATTATGAAATCTCGTGGGAGTTTTTGAGGAGGGATAAAATATCAGAGAACGTTTATATGAAATTTATTAATCTCACCACCACCGATACAGCTTATCTTGAATCGAATTTAAATATTATTATTATATTATTTGGTACTGATATCAGGGGTTCACAAATCTATATGAGATATTTCGTATTGTGCATTGATCTCTAGGGGAGATTTAAATAATAAGATTTTAGATCCACTATCATCCCATTAGATCAAAACTCTGATGTCATGTAGAATATTTTACTTTAATTATTATTTTGCTTTTCACATTGTGGAAAGTCATGATAAAATTTAAAACATAACACTTGTTCTATACCACTTGAGTTATATTTTTTTATAATGACTAGTTTCGGAAGCTTTGCTTCCATCTTCAGGTCTAAGTGAAAACAAAATGTTAAATAAGATAAATAAAACTCAAGTGTTAAAAAACAGTTTTTTTTTAAATTATTTTAGAACATTTTGTCAAAATGAAATTTATGCATTTGTGTTTCAGTACATGGTATTGAAATGAGATAAAAATCACATTTTAAAATGGACATTCTACTAGATACTATAAATATCAAACAAGCAAATAATTTGTTTATTTGGGCAACAAATCTTTGAAGATGCTTACGAAATAAAATAACACAATAGCGAACCAAATGGATAGGCCTTAATATTATATAAAATACCCAGGCCTGCTTCTTACGTTTGCAGGGGGTATGTGCGAAGGTAAAAACTATAGAGGACGACTTCGCTTAAATTATAAAGACCAAATTATCTTCGACATGCGCTATAGCCAGTACGCCTAGTTGAAGGGATGAGCGGAGGATAGAGACTAGTAGAGACTGACCATGAAAGAAACATCACCACACCGATTGTAGCCCACGAAGAAGAAAACAATAGTAACATGTATGTAACCCGACCAGTTTAGAGAACTATAGGTAATTCTAACCGATGCAAAAATCTGTAGTTCTCGAAACTAGGTGTGTTTAAAAAAAAAAAAAATAACACAATTGTTGTCCTTTGTAAGTGTTTAATTTTTGCATTTCAATCATCATGTTATCCCACAAATTTAAACCTAAATTAATAAAAAAAACTGTGTTTTAGAGCATCAAAAAAAAAATTAAGTCGCAAAATTGTGTTAAAATAAACCAAATTTAAAACAACAACAAAACAACCAAATTAACCAAACAATTAACTACCAAATTAAATCTAATTAACAACCAAATAAATTTTACATATAGTCCATTGTTTGATTCGACATCGGTTAAACTCGATTCGTCAATATCCAATTCGAACCCCGCCCACTCCTTTCATCCTACAAGTATATAAGTTGATTCGATTACAGGTCTAATTTTAATGTACGTTTAACCTCGGCTCGTAACGCATGTCTGTATTGAAAACTATAGTGCATGTTGGTCTTCGGGTCGACCAAAAATCGCATGTGTTAGACATTTTGTGTAGTTTTGAGTGTGTAAATGGTGCTATAGTGGTGAAGGGTAGTATTGTTTGCATGCTGTGTTAGTGATTGTCCTGACGAAGAGACAGGTACGTCTCGAAACCGGTAGACGTAAAAATCTCGGTGAGTGGTTATATACTAATTTTATTAACATTTTTGTAAAAAAATAAATAAGTAACAACAAAACAGCTTAAATACGAAAAACATAATTTATAATCGCCTTCAAAGTTAAAATACGTATATCTGTGCATCTTTCTAGTACACTTTAAAGGATTTTATATTTGAAAATTAATGGTTCATGTTTATTGGTACATAAAGTACATTAGGAAAACATAAATAGAGGTTCCAGGTTCAAATGCCAGCGTTGAAACATACCGCTAAACCTTTCAAATACGCTCCAAAAGCTCCAGATATTGAAAGCTCTCAGGAGCTTTGGCTTAAACCGTTTCAGAGCGTAAACACGATATTTTACAAATAAAGATACTAAATTACGCCACCAATTTATGTGAAACTTTATACAATCAATGTGAAGCTTTAACGATTTAAATAAAATACTACGAGAAGCTTTTACTTGAAAGTGAATAACTTCGGTTGGTTAACGCATTTGAAGAATGTAGTCCGTGAAAATGTTTAGAAATTTTGCTACTCTGACTGTATAAATTAAGCTTTCAAGATATTTCAGCAATAGATCAACATATTCTGTAAACCTATTTTAGTAATTATTCATATCCAAGAAAAGATTTTTGGTAGGACATTTAAACATTGGGATGATGAGATACGTGGATCCTGAAGGTCAATTTTTTTATTTGTACAACTTGGAAAAGTACAAGTACATGAGTATAACCCCGAGTGCCATGGACATTGCTGCAACTCTCTCTCTCTCTCTCTCTCTCTCTCTCTCGCAAATTTATATCCTTATTCATAAATCGTGTTGATATGCTACCTATATATTTTATGTGTTTCCAAATTTTTGTTAACGATTCCGCGGGTGAGATTTGTCCGCATATCAATTTTAGAAAAAAATTCGGAGTTGTTTTTTTGTACGGATATCTTACGAAGATTTCTGCTAAATAAGAAAACTCAATTCATCATAGATGATGGCTAGAACTGACATTTAAAAAAAAGTTGTCACAATTAAATAAATACAGCTTCAGAAATTTGAGTACTGTGGTTGTAATCATGAGTAGTATGAATGATCACTTTTACCAGCTTCAAAAGATCGTTAGCTCTGTTAATATCCTGACTCGAAAATTCTTCGTCTTCTTTTTTGAGATAAAAAATATACAATCTCTAAGTGGACCAAACTCAGATTTGTGAACAATTATTTAGACACCCTCAAATAATTATGATATTCCATCCTTCAAGGCATAAATCACTTCGAATAGGGACGTACTAAATTATTTCAATGCTGTGTGAGATTTTTAATTTCCTCACACGTGTAAAAAACTACCCCCTCGGGATTTTTGTCAATGGCAGCCCTCAATTACTATGCACCCCATTTTAAGATGCCGTTTTATTTTAATTGGCTCGGACGAGGGATGAAAAGGGGTGGCGGTTGGAGATGAGATACAAGTGTCATATCTATGAAGAGAAATGTATCGTTTTAAACGAATTTATAAACCCATCGGCCCCAGGGAGCTAATGATAAATATTTCAGCATGTAAAGCATGTTCTCTCTGAACATCTCAATTTGAAGCCCGTAATTCCATTAAAATAAAATAAGTACAAATAATCTCTTCATTTTGAGCAGCCTTGTTAGTCTATTTTATCTTTAAATAAAAATAAAATAATTTAAACCTATTCGTGACAAGTGTCAATTGAAAGATTTATATAATTTCAAAATTTGAGTAGCTTGGTTGCCAAACATGGATAGAATTAATGAATGTTACAAGTGTATTAAGTGATCACTTCTTTTAACTGACAAGTAGTTATCCCTGTAAACAGCCATGCTTGTATATTGTTTTTCATATGTGTTGAGATTTGTCCGCCTCCGTAGTGTAATGGTCAATCCCGGGTTCAATTTCCAGGGGGGGGGGGTTCAAATAATTATAAGTGATTTTTTCACTCTAAAAATTATTCAATATTACTCAGGACATTTGAAGCGACACCTGAAGCGGAGGACTGATCACATTTCCTTCATGTGTTTACGATCAAGATAACATGCGTTTATATGATGCAGTGTCCTATGCACCATCGGGTGCAGGTGAGGGTTGAATGAGATCTGAAATCTATCAATATCTTAAAATCCATTTTGACACATGCTTTCCACATACCATTTGGATAAATTGACTGCCGAATCAATTAATAAAAAATAGCATGTTTTATTGAAACTACTCCGACTTGGCACGCGTTTAAAAAAAAAATGTATTTGCTTTTGGAAATATTGGTTAAGTATGACGTATTATGTTGTTTGAGTTCCAATGTGATGTTTTGATAAACAAAAGCTTTCGTCTTATATCAGCAGCAATGTTTGGATAATAAATGGTAAAATCTTGTTCATCTCACATCGATCAGAGAAATACATGACGCGGAATCAATATTGGCATCGACTTGATTCCTTCGTCTTTTCCATTCTTTTTTGTTTTGCCTCCATGATTACGCTTTCTTTATTATTGCCTAATTTAATCCAAAAGAATGAAAATATACCAAAGGGATGATATTTATTGAATTAAAGAAAACGTATTTATTACATTATTTAGTTTATTTTATTTTATTTAGGTTAACAACAGCAACATATGTAAAATAAAACCTTAAAAAAATATTCATTAAATACGCCAATAATAGTTGACCACAGAAACATAAAGATGAGTAGAAAAAATAGTAAAAAATTAGCTAATGAACACGTACCTATGAGAGAAAATGTGCATATGTGAAGTGAAGTGAACATATATTTATAAAATATTATTTTTATTTTGCTTTTTGTGACTCTCACAACCTTTTACAGGTTGGTTTAAGCAATCACTTACTCCAATTTTTTAAATTGTATGTGTTAATCAATTGACACTTTTTTTTCAAATACGAGTTCAATGGACCATCTATGGTTGAGTTACGTTAGTTTTTTTTTTATGTAGCTGAGACATAATAAGTTTTTTTTTTCATTTTTTATCAATATAAGGAAATGAAAATCCTAGATTTGTTAACGAATATTTAAACACGCTTAAATTTTTGAGGTGAAATATTCACCGGTTTTGTGAATAAAGATATAAACCTGCAAAAATATCAACTGTTTTTCTCATTGTACACGACAAAAGAATGACCATTATCTCAACATAAATGAAAAAAAAAATTAGAAATGTGGGTATTCATTAATTATCATACGTTGGTTTAAGTGATCACTGTATATGAGTGTAATATTCACCATTCTATCGTCAGTTTTTTTTTTCTATGACAGATCGTTAGCCCAGTTATTATCCAGACTTTCATATTATTTTTCATCTATGTAGAGATATCAATAATAATGTCTCCTTAGTGGAAAGAAATCCAGAGTTTGTGAACAAAGATTTGGAAACAAACAAATATTATGACAGTATACCATTTATACCAGTATACCAAATATTATGACAGTAAGCTAGAATACCCCAATTATTTTTTTTTCTTTAATTGAGTCGGTAATAACTTTATGGTAATAAAGGCAATAAATAACTTTTAATTTTGAATTTAAATTTCACTTGTTTAATACCCTTGTTTCTCAAATCTATAGTGACACATATTTCAATGTGGTGAATTTTAAATTTATAAAAAAATCGGGTACTGAAAAATCACTTACTTTTTTTTGTTTCTCCTAACGTATTCGTATTTTTCCCTCTAAATATGTTTTTTTTTCAAAATTCAATTAGGTTAAGCAGGAAATTTATTTGTTGTAAAAACGTTGAAAATATTCTCGGAAAATTTTTTTAAAATTTTTTTTGGAATTGCCATTTTAAGATGTTTATATTTAAAATAAAAACCGCATATTAATAAAAATATTTATTTATATATTTGAAAAAAAATATGAAATGATAATATCATAATGTTTATGACAGATATTTTTGGTTCAGTAATTTGATTCTTTGTGTAGGGAAAAATATTAAGGTGGATTCGTAATATCATTTAAATTTTACAAAGAGAAGTAATTAAAAACGCGATTGGAATGATGTATCAAATACAAATTTTCAGTCTTAAATCATATTTAAGATTTGTGATATCTTTCCATTAAAATTTACAACTTAAACAATTTTTAATTTTTTTATCATTATGTTTCTTTGAAAGGAAAAAGATTATTTTTGTTATTTTTCGACAGTCACTTTGTGGATCTTTTAAAATTTTAAGAACTTTCAATTTTGAAATTAAATTTTAATCGGTAAATACAACTATTTGTAAAAATCTATTATGACACGTGTTTCAATGCATTTCGCATTATTTTATAAAATAATGCAGAATGCATCAAATCATTTGTTACAAAAAGTGGTATCTACTAAGAGAAATGAAATAATAAAAAAAACTCATTTCGTATAATTTCGCTTCAAAAAGATATTTTGAAATTTATTTTCGTACAATGCGGTATTACAATTGTATGAATTAAATACAAGATAATTACAATTTTTCACACGTAACTTATATTTATCATAGTAAGGTACATTTAATAATAATAAACCCTTATCCGCACCTAATGGTGCATAGGGCACTGCGTCATATAAACGTAGTGTTATCTCGATCGTTTACACATGAAGGAAAGGTGATCAGCCCTCCGCTTCAGGTACCAGTCCAGGGTAATATTAAATAAATATGACAGTGAAAAAATCACTTATATTTATTTTACCCCCCTTGGGAATCGAACCCGGGACCTCCAGAACGGTAGCCGAGCGTGCTGACCATTACACTACGGAGGCGGACGAAGAAGGTAAATTTAGTTTAAATTATTTAATAATTTTAAATTAACTTTGTAGAATAACATGACGATTGAATATTAAGGCAAAAATTTGTAAAATACCTCTTTTGAGTTTATTATTGTAAACACAAGTGTCTAGAACACGCCAGTCTAACCCAAATTGCACCCCGGGCCGCATAGATGGCCTAATTTTTTTTCAAGGGCCGCATACAGACATTTGTAAGTATTAAAAATAATTTGAGTGCAGCGGTAATCAGAAAGTACAATGAGGGTAATTGTGAAAAAAATATAATTCTACAACCAGATGTGAGATGAAAACACGCATTGAACCAACAAAAAATGTATTTGTATAGTGATAATTGTTACTGCTAACGGTACTGGAACACTTTTGATTAGGAAGACGGAAACGCGCAAATGAAGACAATCTTTTATTTATTAAAAATTAACTAACTAACTAACTAACTAACCATCACGCCGCTTCCCCACAGGGGTAGGCAGAGAGAATCGAACGCCAAACCACTCGGTCTTTGCAAACATTCTTTGCCTCTTCTACATTCATGCATCTCCTCATACATACCCGACGATTATTACGACTCCTGACCCGGCCGCTTTCAAGTATTTGACATACCTGATTGTGCCAAGTTTTCCTCGGTCGTCCTCTGCTTCTTTTTCCAACTACATTCGCCTCATAAATTTGTTTAACCGTTCTTTCTTCACTCAAACCTCCACATGTCCAAACCATCTCAACACTCCTTTCTTAATTTTATCGATAATGCTTATCTCAGCTTTGCATTCCTTCCTTATTTCACTATTCGTACATCTATCATACATCGTTTTGTCGCATATTCTTCTGAGAGATCGCATTTCTAATGCATTCAGTCAACTTTCATCCTTCTTTTGCCAACTCCATGTTTCACTTCCATACATTGCCTTACATTCTTTCCTTATTAAAAATTACAAAGTTATAAATGTGAAAATAACAAAATTACACCAATACATCGAAAATTACCAAACACAAGGGCGAGAAGAACAAAGCGACACCAATATAAAAACAGAGTATACACGTTTTGAATATTATTTAATCTGAGCACACAAAAATTTGTCCGCCACCCCTTATATTTGATTTTAAAGGAGCTACACGTGGTGGGGATAATATTATAAACAAATTATAAGTCGATGAACTGCGTCTCTTTGTTCTTCTCGCGTACATTTATTAATACTATTTTAATACATAAATTATTCTGAAAAATACACAGATTTTGGTCGAAACAATAATCATTTTGAAAAATTTTAACAATCAAAATTATTTATTAGGAAACATAAATCAAACAATATTATTAATTTTATTTAAAATTATTCCCACTAACCAATGTCCACTCAGTGCGAGGTTTATGTTTCTTTTCCAATACTTAATTTTTTTAAACCTATTTTAATAGCTGAAGTTGCACACCTCAACTGGTTTTCCAATTTTTTTGAGATCGCCTTAAATTGCGAACGGACATACTTCACTATTTTTATAACAACATGCATGACTTCTTAATAGATAATACTTAAGCGCATGAATGTTGTTGATGTATAAAACAGTGCATCACATATATATCATTGGTTTAAATATATATTCGTCATACATGACCGCGGGCCGCGGGTTAACCCTTGATCTAGAATTACAGATGTTATCATCAAAAGGTAAAAAATGCTTTGTATTTAACAAATCAAATGCTCGTTTGTTTGTTGATTAATACAATTTGGTATATTTAAATGGTGAGAATACTATAATATTATGAATAATAATTAGATCACACACACACATATATAAATAGGAGATTAATGTAAAATTTCAATATAATTAATGTCGGAAAATCGTATAATTTTTTCATATTTTACTGAACAAATAAAAATTGTTTTTGTATGATAATTTCCAAGAAAGAACAGTATCGGACCGGAAATAATTCGAAATTAATTCAGCTACATTATGTTCCGATATTTTTATCCTTTATCGATATTCCTCACCCCTCGGAATTCTTTCGTTTGATTGAAATGTTTAATTGCCAAAGTTCTATAGCGTGCCCTCGCATTTCTCTGCGATCTCCTTTCTTTCGCCTTTGAAATGAACAAATATTTCATTTCCTGAACCTCTGTATGTAGCTCTTTCTTTCCCGCGCTCGGAACGAGAGCCAATAAATCTTATCCAACACGTGTGCCAACCTCCTCGTAAGTGGTTCGAAAACAATCGAGCGAAAACAGACCTTAAGAGAAATGTGCCCAAAGCTCAGAATCCAACGCAAGTTCAATATTATATCCGCATAAATAAAGTGTTTGCATCTGCTTCGTAAAAAGGTTTAAGTATAAACAAGGGTGATTTTAACAATGCAACTGAAATAAGATTTCATTTTTACTCAACCCCGTTTCTAGTAAGCCCTGGTCGGTATATGCTTTGAACATTTCATATAATCGATTCAAATACACTGAAATGGTTTTTACGTTGTTTAGAATTAGTTTGTTGGGTGAACAGAGTAGGATTAGATTTGAAAAGATTTCTTTGAACTTAGATTTTCTCAAAGCATTAAACTTTCACTAAAAAAATGTTCAAACAAAACAATCGTTAAATGAACCCTTAATAATTTAATTTAATTTTGAGACCATCACTTTATAACAGTTTGGGAGAAAAATCTTGAACTCCCAATTCTTGGAATAAGGAGAGTAATAAACGGATATACATTCAGGACAAATGTGAAAACTGAAGGTCAGGGTGTGACTGGCAATACTGCTTTACAAGAAAGGAAATAGAGGAGGGAACACTAACTTGTACTTATATTCACTGGGTGAATGTATTTGGATATAGAAGCAGAGGAAGAACAAATAAAAATAGGCATGATTAAATTTTTCTAATACCAAAGAAATTAATGGATAAGCGTAAGGAAACCCATGAATGTGGAAGACACGACAAGATATTTTAAAATGATACAGCAGTGTGGCATTTTATTTTCTTAGCCTGCCCTGCGGGAAGCGGCTTTAAAGTTTCTTATAAACTATAATTTAAACAAACCAAAATTCATCAAAATAATAACGAACGAAAAAAATATTATAGAGAGAGCATAATAAAAAATAAATGAAATTTATATTACCTCTAAAAATTTAACGCTTGTTTGATCTTTAATGGAGACATAAACATCCAATTTCATACAAGCACTATCCTTACTAT
This sequence comes from Brachycentrus maculatus, assembly GCF_059751285.1. NCBI lineage: Eukaryota > Metazoa > Arthropoda > Insecta > Trichoptera > Brachycentridae > Brachycentrus > Brachycentrus maculatus. The sequence goes on along the minus strand of NW_028281276.1, from coordinate 316,723 downwards.
CCATATCCATACAAAGCAGACAACCCAAATTTACAAAACATTCGAAAGATATTTCAAATAATATGAGCTATTAATTTTTTTATTTACGTTGCTGAAACGCCTTAAAAATTTAAGCCGCTGAAAAAAACTTCATGAAAACTATAAATTTTTCAGCTTCCTCTGTTATCGACTAATATTTGAATAAAGTATTAAAGTATGAAATATTATGTACATTAAATAAAATCTTCAACATATTTTTAAATCCAGGCCTCCCTCGTGTAAAATCCCCTTGGATTACGACGCTAAAAAATGACAAACATGTTCTAACACCTTGGGGATTTGAAGAAGGGTGAAGTTATGGCGTCAAAAGGGGGTTCTTCATATTGGCAATAATTCAATATTGCTATAAAAAGCTTTCACTGAAGCTTCCAGCGGTTTATTTGTTTTATTATTTGACAAAATATTTTATTTATTTAAAAAAAAAATAGTTAATAAAACGATTGTTTTTATCACTTGAGTATTATATAGTTAAAAAGTAATTTAATATTTTAATTTGAGTATTTTATTCACAATCCAATCATATAACAAAGGTAATAAATTTCATAAAATTCCAGACATAAATAAAAAATACGTTATAGGTGACTCAACTTGAGATGAAAAACCTATAATTTTTATGCGAATGAAGCTTATTATTGAACATCCATAACATGAACAAGCTTAAAAGTTTACTAAATTTTTTCAGTTACGCTATACTAGAAAAATATATTTTATATGTAGGTAAGCTCAAATTTTTAATAAATAAATGCAATTTTAAGTATAAAAATGTTTGTAACACTCGAAAAAATATTTCATTAATTGATCGGCGGTCAACTAATTAAAACCACTTTTCTTCAAATCTATTGTGATACGTGTTTCAATGCATTCCGCATTTTATACGGTATTTGAAAATATAGCAGAATGCATAAAACACGTGTTACAAAAAAAAATGTTTAAAAAATTGAGGAATTTAACAAATATACATATTTTTTTAACATGTCAACATGGATGAAAATTTTGAAAAAGTATTTGGACACGCTCAAAATGTTGTACATAAATTTTATTTCAAAAATATAATTGTGCCTACTTTATTTATAAAAAGTTTAAAAGTTTAAAAGTCATAAAGTTATAAGACATAAGTTGACGGTGACGACCGCGCAAAACGGGGCCGAAGTTATAAAGATAAAGCTTAAAGTAGAGCAATGAAAGAATAGGTATAACATGTTAACACTGGAAAACAGATGTTACGCTTAACTATAATTCGCAGATTTTCTCAAGAACTCACTGCTAAGTAAAATCATAAATTTCGTCCAGACGACCCATTGTAATTTCTCGCAGTGTTAACTTTAAATTAATATCTTTTCAACTTTCATATTTCAAATTCTCAAATTAAATCAGGATATTATTAAGGATATATTTTTCGATATGTTTTTCATTCCGCCCTCGTGTGAGATTGAACTTTTAATTTAATAAAAATTATTTTCGAAATTTGAGTGATATTTTTGTATAAAAAAATAAAAATTAAATGTAAATATTAATATGAAGGTATCGTTAACGTTAATTGGAACGTTGAATTTATGTTCAACTTTCGTCGTTTCAAAAATACATTTTAAGTTTATTTAAATACTGAAATGTTGGGTAATATATCCAAAATTAAACAAAGTTCATTATATTGAATTCTACATTTATTTGTGTATATGTTAATACGTAACGCGTTTCGTCTTTATAAGACATTATCAATCACTCGGTGTTTGTACACGTCTTAAAAAAACGAAACGTGTCACGTATCAACGGATGCATAAAAAATGTAGAATTTTATCCAATAAACCTTGTTTAATTTTGGATATATTACCCAAAATTCAATATGGAATTCTACCAACTGTCTGCAGTAACAATAAATAACTTATTTAAATAATTCAATCATTAACATTTCTTTACCATATTTTATCCATATTTTCTGTTTTTTTGTATAAACTTGTTTTTTTTTTTCAAACGCTATTTTTACCTAAAAATTTTTCTTAAGAATATTAAAAATTAATGAATCAATATTTCAGTTCGATTTTCCAAATTTTCTGTAAATCTATTGTGAAAGGTGTTTCGATCCATTCAATATCATTGCGATGTTCGATAATGATGCTGAATATTTTGAAACACTTGTCATATTAAAAAAAAATGTAGTGGTACTTAACAAGTAAAATTTAAATTCAAATTAGAGAATATAGTTGCTGTTGAATCAATTAACAATGCTTTTAAATACAATTATTGTAATAGAAAATAAAAAATAAATCATAAACACATTTTGTTATTCTAGATCAATCTAATAGTGAGATTAATCTAGCGATCGAATGATTTTTAATCGAGACTAAAAGTAATTGAAGATTGATTTCAAAATCCTTTTGCTGAAAAATATTAGTTACTTATCAAATTGTGTAGTTTTAACAAATCTGTTTATGAAATCGATGAAATTAATCGAAAAATTCCATTACTAATTTTGCTACTGAGATTAATTTAACTCCTTTTTTTACTCTTTTTCTGTACCTGCAATTCAAGCCTTTAATATGCAAGTTAGACAAAACTCGTCTATTTCTGAATGTGATAAGATGTTTCATTTGATGTCCATCTTTAGAGTGGGTATGTCCAGTTTTAAAAATAAATCGAAACAGATTGTGCAAAATAAGGTATTAAGTTGACAGAAATTGATGGGGAAATAAGGCATATGGATCTTTCGGATTGAGTGATGTCTTATTTAGAAAATATAACAAGACTAATAAGATAAATAAATGAGCCATGTGACGAATCTTGATTGATATAAGATATTGGATCCATTGTGTCTATTGTATTGTTTTTGGGGATTCATTTTATTATTATTTATTATGAAATAAACATATCCACTATCGTTTTTAAGATATATTAACTATGTATGCCATAAATCCTTTGTGCATAATATGCAAGGAAAATTTCCTAATGCAACTGATAAATATAAAAAATATATATAACAAAATATGCAAGTTTTATGGGTCAAACATTTAATAAACTTTAAGCATGATCCAAAGCTTCATAAAGAAATAAATTTTCCTCATCGGAATTCTATGACGTCACGAACATTAAGGAGGGGTGGGATAAAGATAATTCATTATCCGTCAAAAACTTAATCTCGAAGAAGCAAATACTGAGACCACGTGACCGCGACAGTGCTGCTATTCTTATGAAAATGTAAAGGTGTAAGATTAAGGCTTTAAATTAGGAATGAGAGATTATAAGTCAAGCAGGGTTGTATTCAAACAATTCTTTTGAACATTATTTATTTTTCAAATTATTAAATACATTAAAAAGTTAAATTTTCGTTATTTAGTGTTTCGGTATTCACATTGTGGTATGATTATATTATAAAAAGAATATCAATTTTTAAACACTTGTGTATTATATTTTGTTACGACTTGTTTATGAATTATATTTTTAGTAAAAAACAAGTGTTTTATTTTTAATTTAAGTGAAACTTTGTTAGAAATATTATCCATTAAATTTAAAAAAAAATCTTACGTTTCTAAAGCAAAGCTTTATTTAATCAAAAAATACCTCACCGTTTTTGCTCGCATTAATTAAAAAGTAATTATAGTGTTCAAATGAAAAAATAGAACATTTAAAAAACAAGATTAAAACATTTCGAAATATTGCATAAATTTGATATATTTTTTTTATGTTGGTACATTGTTTTAATTGCTTTATACATTTACTGTGCGAGTTTGATTAATATATTTAGTTGTCTATCATGGGAATAATTGGTGAATGTTGCACGTGTGTATAGTGATCACTTAACCAGCCCGTGACAGGCCCTAGAAATGCTCGTCTGAGCATTAAAAGGGCTTGGTCTTTACATGTTTTTCTTTGTCTATAAAATGTCATAAAATAAAAAAATCCTAAGTAGAGATAATCCAGATTTGTGAACAAGTATTTCAACACAACCAAATGCTGTAACTAAAATTTAAGTTTAAATTTATATATTTTTAATTCAAACACTAATCTTTTAAGTCAATTTAATTGTATTTTATTATTAGAAAACATAAAAATGAAATAAGTGACTTGTTTCCTTATTATTTGAATTAAAATAAAGTTCTACAAATAAAACGCCAAATTTTTAAATAAAAAATTGTTATTTATCTCGATAGTTTATTATTCAGTAATCCATCCCTGGTGATAAAAGTTTTGATAAGTGATAAAAGTTTATCCGAGTTTTGGCTCCACAACCGTTTCGTGGAACTTTGCGGTTGAAGGTTCTGGAAGTCCCGAAGAGGGGAAGGAAGTACTTGCAGAAGGGGTGAATGTTACCTTTGTAAAGAATTTATTTTAAAGTAGAGTTTAAAGAAGTGAACGAAGTCATATTGGGTGAACTTGAGAGTCTTTTGCGGGAGAAGTGCCAATTACCCGCTGGTTAGGATGATAAATTAGATCCACCGGCCCTTATCGATCTTGGAAGATGCGAACAACTTTATTTATTTCAAGGATTTTATTTGCTGAATCCTTGTGATACAAAACAAGCCACCTAAGTATAATTTTCTTCTTCTTTTCTATCATTTTCTTCTTGGTGTAAGCTTTGTGGCCTGATTTTGAAAAGGGTTTAGCCTCCTGCGGTGAAGGACATTGGTACCATAAATAATTATAATTATAGTTTTGGATGAGTTTTATAACCCCGTTTTTTATTAAATAATACCTCAAAGGTGTTTACACAGATATGAATACTAAAATAAAAATGATAAATGATACTTCATAAAATAAAATAAATTGTTTTTGACTACTTTTTTATTGGTGCATTTTTTCTCCAACCGGTTTCCACAAGAACCTTGTCATCATCAGGGTTAAATATGTACGTTTATAAATATGTACAGGGTTAAAAATTATACCAATTATAAAAGTGGTAAAAAACAAGGTTGTTTTATTTTATAAAGTTTATAAAATGTGCTACAAAGTATCTGCAAAAAACATTAAAAAAATGATAATTATAGATAAAAAAAAATATTTGAGAAAAACTTCGTCAATCGGCTGAGTCTGAAGGGGGGAAAGTGGAGTTGCCGTATTAATCCTCCTTCTCGGTCTTCTTGGGCTGGAGCATGGCCAAGATGTTGGGTAGGACGCCTCCCTGAGCGATGGTAAGCTGGAGAGTATTTTCTTAAGCTTCCATCATTGTGGATAGTCAACTGAAGATGGAGGGGGTGATGCTGGTCTTCTTGTTGTCTCTGGCGGCATTGCAGGCCATCTCCAATCCCTTGGTAGATACATACTCTATGACTACGGCCAGGTATACGGGTGCACAAGCCCCAACTTTCTCAGCGTAGTAGATGCGAGCTGGCGTGTTTTAGGTGTTTAAAATTGCCGCTGTATTCTGTAAAGTTTAATAATTTAAATAGTTTTTTTACTGCAATATTATTTTTTCAAGAAACTTGAATAATAAATGCGGAAAGAGAAGTTGAAGTAAGCACATGTTCTTGCATCTCCATTATTTATTGTATACCAATTTTAAATGTTTATTAAAGTTTTTCGTTCTCCAGCAGGCTAAGGAATTCGGGTAAATACAAATTACAGCAGTATTACACTATATTGAAAAGGTCGTAGGGATGCATTTGATATGTGCTCTTTTCGAGAGCAATTCCGAGAAATAATCGCATCACGCACTTGAGTTGCATTGCTGTATTGTATCTTTGATGCATTTTTCTCAAATAACAGCAAAAATTTTAAATTTTTATTATAAAATTAGTAAAAGTAGAATCAGGAGTTACTTTTTCACTATATTAATCTATTTTATTTTTAATTTTTAATTGGTTATTACCTCTATTTCTTAAAATTCATTATGACGCTGTGACAATAGATTTTAAGAAAAAGTGGTATTAACCGAGTAAAACTTTTATTTAAAATGTATGATATCTAATTTTGTGTAGTTTTGAGTGTGTAAATAGTGCTATTGTAGTGAAGGGTAGTATTGTTTGCATGCTGAGGTAGTGATTGTCTTGACGAAGAGACGGGCACGTCTCGAAACCGGTAGACATAAAAATGTCGATGAGTGGTTATTTACTAATAATATTAACATTTGTGTAAAAAAATAAGTCTCTTTTTTTCCTTTATTTTTAATGAAACTGTATTAAAGCAATGTGAGGGTAGGTACACAGCTTGTAAGAAATAAAACCCACCGGTGAGTGGTTATATACTAATTTTATTAACATTTTTGTAAAAAAATAAATAAGTAAAAATAACTAACCACAAAGTAAATGCTTTAAATATTAATAATATTGAGAATAAAAAAAATATTCTTCGTAGATCCGTCATTTCAATTTGGATATGATAATTCTAGGGTATACGTTCTTCTATTTTACGTTTTGCTTTACATTTTAATACTGTGGATATTTTATAATATGTATATATGCTTTGAAAGTTCCTATTTTAATACATCTCTGGCTGAATTTCATTACAGACACATAAACTTTTGTTTGAGATTCATGCTCCGTTGCTCTGGAAAATTACAAACTTTCCTTCCGTTATGGACTATGTATTCTGACTTGTATTCGACAGAGAATTTGGAGGGATGTTTGTCTACAACTCATCACAAACACCCTTACGAGTAACACATGTGGAGCATACGATCCAATATCTTATCGGTTGCCAAATTAATTGAAAAACTAACAACATTTAATCATTAACATGTAGTATGTAAAATAAATAATGAAAACTTAGGATACTTTGAATGTAAATTTTAATGAGTAGATATCGCTTTAAAAAAATCTATTGTGACACGTGTTTTGATGGAGTCAGCATGATTATTAAACACTTCACCAGACACTAGCGTGCTTACAATACTTTAACACTTTTCACACGTATGACTTCACAAAATATTAATCACATGGTCAATCTGAGGACCAACATGCACTAAAGATTGCAGAAAAATATCCACTACAGGCCAGAGTGTAACATGGTAAGTGATTGTCCTGAAAAAATGATTGAAAATGGTCAGATCAGGAGTCGGAATATTCAGTGAGTATGTATAACGAGATACATAAATTTGGAAGAGAAGAGGTTTGTTTGTAGAGACTGCTTGGTATGGCAAACTAGTCTCTCTGCATACCCATGCGGGGAACCGGTAAAATTGATTAGCTATTTTTTTAAACTTTAAGTTTATATTGAAAGAACAGTTTTCAAACCCTTATCCGCAGTCCAATGGTGCATTGGGTACTGCATCATATGAACGCAGTGTTATCGTAATAGTTAACTAGTGAATGAAAGGTGATCAGCCCTCCGCTTCAGGTAGGTACCAGTCCAGGGATATTTTGAATAAATATTTGAGTGAAAAAATCAATTAAAAATATTGCATGAGAATCAATTTTTAAATATTGAAAGAACAGTAGAATTTATTGTTAAATATTAGAATCAAAGAATCGGACCGTCTAAAAGCTCCTAAATCACTGAAATGTCACTGAAATCCAACCTATTAGCAAATATTGGGTGAAAAAATCAATATTAAATAAAAGAATGAATTTTCAAATATTGAAATAATAATTGGACTTATTGTTAAACATTAAAATCTAGAAAATAGACCATCTAAAAGCTCCTGAATCACTAAAATGTCACTGAAATCCAACCCATTAGCAAATATTGGGTGAGACCCATTCAGAGGGTGTGCAGACAAAGCGGTCCAAGTGAACATTACCAAGGTATCGTGCGGTGGAGGTGTTAAGAGGCTTACCTAATTGTTACATTGACTGTGACGCAACAGACCCCATTAATAAAACTAAGGGTTGATAACGCACGTCTTACTAATAAAACGACTTAAAATTAAACTTTACTTTAAGTCATGTATAACTAAATTTAGATTATATTTTTTATTTGAATTTATTTAAAAGTTTCGCCCGACCACGCGTTGTTGTGGATTAATTTGATCGAATCGAAAATGAAGAAAAAATAAAGCATAAATTTAAATCTCAACTCTTACTAGGGGAGACATTCTGGCCCGTATGATTCTAGTAGGCAGCTCCGTGGGCCACAATGTCTGGCTCGGCGCAGGTATAACTTTAATCACTGATTTCTTTTTCACCCAAGTATATTCTACCAAAAAATATTTCAGATAAATACAGTTTATCTTAATTAACATGGTCACACGAATTGCCAGACAGATTGTCTCAAAATTAGGGAAATAAAAGATTTATTTTAATGGTAGAAAATCGTCGCACTATTTTGATCCGAGTAGCTGATCAGTTATGAGAAAAAAATATCAAAGTGGAAAGGGTTAAGCAATTTATAAAACTCCCTGCCCTGAACGTGACGCTCCTTCCACTCAAGGGCAGGCAGAGAGAATATAATTTTATCCCGATTATTCTGACTCGAAACTGACCGAATTCAAGTATTTGATATACTTGATTTTGTCAGGTTTTCTTCGGTCTTCTTCTGGTTCTATTTCTAACTGCATTTACTTCATATATTTATTTTATTGTTTTTTTATTACTCATTCGTTCCTCATACCTACGTTATCTAAACTTATCTTAATTTTATTGATAGTTTGAACAAGCATAATTGGTATCAGCATAACAGGCAGGCAGAAAAGAGAACGTTTACCAATTTGTATTTTCTAACAATCTTTGCCTATTTCAAATTCATGCATCTCCTTATATGTGTCCGCAAAAAAACTGCTACCCGCATGTGAAACAAACCATTGTACATACACAAGTTTAAAAAATAATACAATTTGGATTTACACTCATGGGTAGAATGGTGACCGTTAAAAAAATGTATAATGTGATCACTTAAACCTGTTAAATGCCAGGTCGTAAGCTCTGAGATACTTAAAAAAATAAAACGATACATGTTCTCTTAATTTTTAGACACTTAAAATATTGATATATCATCCGTTGGGTGATCCAGTGTCTGAAATAATATTATTTTTAGACATCTCATCAAAGATGAAGAAAAATATGGAAGTCTGGACATTTACGGGCTGACGACCGTCATAGGCTGGTTTAAGTGATCACTTTACACACGTGTAACATTCATCAATTCCACCTATTATTGACAACCACACTACTTAAATTCTTGGAAGTTCTATATATATGAACCCATTTTGAAACAGTGTTCTTGAATCACAAGAATTTCACTAGAGACATCTATTAGTGAGATGAAAAGAAACTTTTTATTGAGCATAAATAATTTTATTAGTATGTGAGGTTGTGAGGTAATCCTGTATTATAATCACACACATGAGAAACGCCAGACAATATCATCATGCCCAGACTTCCATATTCTTCTTCCTCTTTGATGAGATGTCAAAAAATAATATGAAAAATACTCCCATAATTAGAGATAATCCAGATTTGTGAACAAGTATTTGGACACACTCAAAATTTTCTGATGTAATAATTCGTATAAATTGTTTTTCAACAGAGTTAAAATATAATTAAAATGTAACTTTGTCTTAAAATCACTAAACATATTTTATTGTAACTAAAATTATAATGTCTACCTGTTTCGAAGTTAACCGGTAGACAAAATAATTTAAGTTATAATAAAATATTTATATCGATTTTAAAACAAAGTTACATTTTAATTATAAAATGGAGAATCACTAAGTTAGTGCTTCAAACATAAATAAAAGATATTTATTGATTTGGCGTTTAATTTGTAGAACTCCATTTTAATTTATGTATTAATTTTAAATCAAACACAGATTTTTTGAGTCTACTAAGTTGTATTTTATTAACAAAAACACATAAAAAATTATACTGTGACAATTGTTTCGCCTTGTTAGGGCATTATCAAAGAAATTTGTTAGTGCATTATCAAACGAATGCCCTAACAAGGCGAAACAATTGTCAAGTATAATTTTTTATGTGTTTTTGTTAATAAAATACAACTTAGTAGACTCAAAAAAATCTGTGATTGATTCAAAATTAATACATAAAAAAAAATTGTAGAGTTAAAATAGTTTTAAACTAAATATTGGTATGGCATTGCACCAATGCCTCCTAGATTGCACCACTATAATTTCAAGATCGCCATTTCTCTTCCACGAGAATAAACATTCAAAGGGAACAGGTCGGCCGTCTCCGCTGGATATCGGCTGCGTTCGGCCAATGGGAAAATTAGTTTATAGCGGTAACGAACCAGCAACCAACTAACCGCAGTTTAGGCTCAACCAATCACAGAGCAAGCGAATGGTTTGGTGCCGAGGAAACCGTTTGTTATTGCTTACCAGAGATTGAAGATATCTTATTGAGGATATTTGGTAGACAAATAAGTGAGCTGGATCCAAGAAACCACCGCAATACTAATAATTTCAGCAATGGAATTTATAAACATTAATAATATTCCTATCTGAACTGATTTTATATTTTTATGATATTTTTACATATATTATTAGATTAAAACCCATATTTTTAGCTTTTCCACTTTTTTATTTGACCAGCGACCGGGTTTCGTCGTTACCGACATCATCAGACTGGTCTGATGATGTCGGTAACGACGGCATCAGACCAGTCTGATGATGTCGGTAACGACGAAACCCGGTCGCTGGTCAAATAAAAAAAGTGGAAAAGCTAAAAATATTGGTTTTAATCTAATAATATATTAAAAATGCAATTCCATCACGAAGTGTCAGTGGATAATATAAAAGATATTTTTACATCCTGATATAGGGGTTCGTGGATGCAGATGCGCAATACAATGTAACTATACAAGTTGTGTACATACTAGCCTCTCTGCATCAACTCCACTCCCACCTACCCGTGGTGAACCCTGTTAAACCTAGCAACCCAGGAAGAGATTGCGGTAACCAACCCCTTTGGAAGCCTGGGTAGGTGAGCAGACGGGAGACGGGGGTCTGGAGGGCTCACATCAGTACTGAACTGGCGAAGAGCTCCCTGGATGGTCCCGGTGCAGGCCGTGTACCTAAGGATGGTGGCTGCCAGGAAACTGGACAGCCGGCATCCACAGCCCGAGTTAGCTGGGCTACTGCACTGATGGAGGGCAGCAGTACCCATCAGAACTGGAAGCGAGCGGAGGCAATGGATGCCAGAACGGTTGCCCAACAGATTACTCCAGGCGCAGCTGCAACAGCCTCAACGACTGGAGTACTGCGGTGCAGAAGGCAACGGGAAACCACTGCACTACTTTCCCAAGACAACCCAATGAAAGCAAGCAAACACATAGGAAGGCCGTCGAGCGATCCGGTTGACACCCGGCGCCTCTGGGGGTCCGGGCCCCAAGGTGGGAAATCGGTGACCGGGCACATCGGTGTGACGCACCAGGCACCATGTGGGAAATGTGCGACTGGTGAAGCTAATTCCAATACAAGAATATCCGTGCGTAATACACACAGAGTTGGCACCTGGAATGTCAGAGGATTACGCCTGCCAGGAAAGACGGATATTCTAGAAAAAGAAATGACCAACCATAACATACACATATTAGGAGTCTCAGAAACACATTGGACCGAAAATGGACACTTAACAACAGCAAACGGTAATACAATATACTTCTCAGGCAATGCAAATGCAACATTTAGTGGGGTAGCGGTAATTTTAACATCTCAGTTAAGTAAGTCTGTCATTGGATATAACCCCATTAATGACAGAATGATCCACATCAAACTGAACACTCAACCCTGCAAAATGAATATTGTACAAGTGTATGCACCGACTGCCGATGCTCCAGATGAAGTTATTGATCTTTTCTATTCTGCTCTCAAAGAAACGCTGGCTCAAATACCCAATAAAGAAATAACAATGGTTATTGGTGATCTCAATGCAAAAGTTGGATCAAACAGTTACCTCGAAGGTGCAGTTGGCCATTATGGAATTGGCACCCAAAATGATAGAGGTGAACGTTTGATCCAATTTGCTATTGAAGAAAAAATGACAATCATGAATACTTGGTTTAAACAGCACATCAGACGCCTATACACATGGATATCACCGGGTGATAGATGTCGCAACCAGATTGATTACATCATGATAAATAGCCGATGGAGGTCATCGGTAAGTAATGTTAAAACTTATCCTGGGGCAGATTGCGGCTCTGATCATAATCTGCTGATTGCACAAATCAGAGCCAAGTTCAAAATTATAAAAAGGGATAAGTTTAAAACTTTAAACCTCAATGAGCCAGCAATTAAATGTTTTGGCACAGATATCAGGAAACAAGACGCTGATTTCAACGTAAACTCCTCAGAAAATGTCGAACAGCGTTGGAACAGTCTCAAAGAGAAAATTGTCAAGACTGCAATGAAATATCAGGAGCCGAGAAATGAAAAGAGGAAATCTTGGATATCAGACCCCACATGGGATATGATATCAAAGCGAAAAGCGATGAGAGTAAAAGGAACCTCATCTGCAGAAGCGAAACAAGAATACTCTAGGCTCAATAAAGATATACAAAGACATTGCCGACGAGACAAAAATAAACAAATTTCGGATATCTGTGCTGAGATAGAAGATAAAGCGAATAGCGTCACTACAAAGGATCTTTTCCAAAAGGTTAAACTCTTAACCCGTGCCTTCAAACCTCAGACATGGGCAATAGAGGACCAAAATGGAAGCGTTCTGACGGACATTGGCAGCGTCTTGGAGAGATGGCGAGGTTACTGCTCCGGACTATATGCCGAGACCTCAACAGCAGGAAGTCCTTCCTTTGAGAATCAAACCATGGAACCCGACATTTTGGAAGAAGAGATTCGAAATGCACTGAAAAAACTAAAATGCAACAAATCCCCCGGCAATGACTGCATACAGGCCGAGCTTCTAAAAGAACTAGGGGATAAGGGCATAAAAACAGTGCTGGATCTCTGCAACCTCATATGGAGAACGGGAACATGGCCTCAGGAATGGGCTGAATCTGTTTTCATTCCTCTTCACAAAAAAGGCTCATCCAAAAAGTGTGAAAACTATAGGACAATAGCACTTATCTCTCACACCAGCAAGATAATGCTATATGTTCTAAAAGCACGATTACACAGTTACATTGGATGGCAAATACCAAAGGAACAAGCTGGTTTTGTGAAAGGAAGAGGAACAAGAGAGCAGATCCTCAACATCCGCCAAGTGATCGAAAAAAGCCGAGAGTTCCTGACGCCAACAGTTTTATGCTTTATCGATTACAAAAAAGCTTTCGACTGCGTGAAGTGGGAACATCTGTGGAAAGTACTCATGGAGATGGGAGTCCCATCCCATTTGATAAAACTCATCCATGGACTTTATGCCCAAAGTAAGGCAATCGTAAGAATCAATGGCATAAACACTGCAAGCTTCCCCACTGAGAAAGGTGTAAGACAGGGATGCATACTCTCCCCTGACCTGTTTAACATCTATGGGGAATACATCATGCGCAGGGCTCTCTACGAATGGAATGGAGGAGTGTCCATTGGTGGCGTAAAGCTGTCCAATATACGATATGCGGACGACACAACACTTCTGGCCAAAGACCCAAAAGAGATGGTAGATCTCTTTAAACGAGTAGAGATTGAGAGCAAGGCACTGGGACTAGAAATTAACCAAAGCAAGACCAAGATCATGATCATAGATCGATCTAAGAAGTTTGGTGATCTCGGGAACTCACTGGAAGGTTTAGAGATAATAAACGAGTTCCAGTTCCTTGGATCTCAAATCAGCAATGAAGGAACTTGTGAAGGAGAGATTAGACGTCGTATCGCCATCGCCAAAAGTGCCATGTCTAAGCTAGACAAAATTTGGAAAGACCGGGGTGTGAGTAACAACACCAAGATGAAGCTTGTCAGGAGCTTGGTCCACTCCATTTTTCTCTATGCTGCTGAAACATGGACTATAAAAGCAGCAGAAAGAAGAAAAATTGATGCCTTCGAAATGTGGTGTTGGAGGCGCATGCTCCGAATTCCATGGACAGCTAGACGCACCAATGAGTCCATTCGCCAGGAACTACGCTTGGATGGCTTGTCTCTGGCCAATATCTGTACCCGACGGATTCTCCAGTTCTTTGGACACGTTGCGCGTGGCAACGAGGATAGCCTGGAACGCCTAGTTGTGATCGGTAGCCTGGAGGGAAAGAGAGGGAGAGGAAGATCCCCCACACGATGGACCGATCAAATTAAGGCAGCAGCAGGCACCTCAGTGGTTGGAGCGCTACGTGCAGCGCAGTCAAGGGATAACTGGAGAAGAGTCATTGCTTCTGCAAGGGTCACAACCCTCAGCAATGAGGATTAAGATATAGATAAAGAAGTATATTGTAACATTTTGAGTGTGTCCAAATACTTGTTCACAAAATCTGGTTATCTCCAATTACAGTTATTTTCACATTATTATTAATATTTAATTTTTTTTTTAATTCTAACTCCTGTAACTGGAGATAATCCAGATTTTGTTAACAAGTATTTCAACACATCAAAATGTTGTTAATAAATTATCTGGTCAAATTATAAGCTTAAATAATAAAAATGAAAATGGTATTTTCTGGCGTTTCTCATGTGTGTGATTGTAATCCAGTATTCGGACCTCACATGCTAATATAAGAGTTTCTGCTTAGTAAAAAGCTTCTTTATATCTCTCCAATAGATGTCTCTTATACTATAAAACTTCACTAAGTTCTAGTGATTCAAGAACAAGGTTTCTAAATTGGTTCATATATATAGAACTTCCAAGAAGTTGAGTAGTGTGGTTGTCAATAATGGGTAGAATTGGTGAATGTTACACATTTGTAAAGTGATCACTTAAACCAGCCTATGACGGTCGTCAGCCCCGTAAATGCCCAGACTTCCATATTCTTCTTCATTTTTGATGAGATGTCAAAAAAAATTAAGTATATTGCATTCTGGGTGTATTTACCGAGACTTCAATATAAGGCTTTATTATTATGTAAAATAATTATGAATATTATATTATTTTGTGCTTATGACCTATCATATGCTGTAACATTCACAATCATACCCATGATTGAAATCCTACACATATCATAAATAACAATAATCTCAAAATTATAATCTGCATAAGAATGTAAAATTATGTTTCCAGGCGTCTTCTAGTATGTAAAATAATCTAGTTAGAATTTTGCATACGCGCCGTGGGGTAGCTGAGTAGACGATCGACTACGAAAATGGCGTTGCGGGTTCGATTCACGCCAAGTGCAAAATAAATTCAAAAAAGATTTATTTCAAATTGGTCTGGGTGTTTGTGATGTATTTTTCACATTTACCTTCCCTCTTCTTACTATCCTACCTACAGACAAGCCTCTAATAGAGTATATTCCCAATCTTAATCATATTTAAAGCATTTACTTTGTGGTTAGTCATTTCAAATTGTTTTATTGGTTTACAAAAATGTTAGTAAAATAAGTAAATAACCAATAAATAGTAATAAATAAAAAGTAATATTTGTGTTAAATTGTGTCACACATTTTGTGTAGTTTAAAGTGTGTAATTAGTGCTATGGTAGTGAAGTGTAGTATTGTTTGCATGCTGTGGTAGTGATTGTCCTGACGAAGAGACGGGTAAGTCTCAAAACCAGTAGACATTAAAATCTCTGTTGGGGGTTATAAACTAATATTGCTAACATTTTTGTAAAAAAAAAGAGTAAAAGTATTCCTTTTAATTTTTTTTTAATAAAACGGTTTTCTAAATGAAAGCTTTTTAATAATATCATAGATGGCAGTAGTTAACTCATATGTACTGTGTCACGAGATTCATGATGTATCTAGGACTTCAAAACTGTGAGTTATCATTTAACTAGTCTATGATAGTTAATAAGCCCTGTAAATACCACGAATTGCATATTCTTCTTCATCTATGTTAAGAGGTCAAAAAAAGTAAAATAATTGTTTTCAAACACGCAAATGTTAAGAAATAATTTATATTTTACTTATGTTAGAATTTATTTGAATGCACAATATAATGCGACTTGTGAAAATTAATGTCAGGATTTATTTAGTAAGCACTTTCGTCAATGTTTATCTGATCTCGAATAGAAGCGCGAGTTGGTAATCTGCAATTCGCAGGTGTTTGTACTACGTTGCCATAACAGTAAGGTTTATTTTGTTCCGTGAATATTATCGCTGACTCGGGGATGACGAGGTGCGCTGCAGCTTTATGTGACGTCATGAAATTTCAAGGGTGGTAAAATAAAATGGTGTCAAAATGTCGAAGGAAATCTCGCGTTTTATGCTCTCTGGGGGCTGCTAGACAAGCTTTGGTGAATAACGGCTGGCGTCAATTCGAAGCTTTATTGTAAAGCTACCAATTTCGGTGAAGGAAAGCTTGTTGAAACGTCGTTTTAGTATTTGGCATGTTAATTCTATATGAATCATTCTGCTTCTGTGTCACGCACTGAGCGTACGCGGTTATTGTGTAGGAGATCACTTGTTCAATTAAGATAGAATTTTAACTTTGTTTTTATTGTACATATGTATTGTATGTATTATAACATGTATGTTTTATTGGTTTTTTATTGTTGATTTTATGATTATCGATCATCAAGGATAAGATCGAGGCTCAAAAAGGTGTCAAAAGAATGCGGATGTCCTGGCTCTATAATATACACGAGTGGACAGGAATATGGAGCGTTAAGAGACTGTTTCGGACTGCCCAAAATAGGGACATATACTTACAAGTGATGGAAAGACAACATAGGAGTAAAGAAAAATAAGATTATCGATTTAAAATCACTTGATGAATGATCAATGATTTAAAATCACATTGTGGTAGGTAATATTTAACCATTTTATATCTTATTTTTATTTACTATATACTTATGTTTGCGAGTTTGACAACCTAACTAGAGACCCCGGGTTTGTATGGGGACATCATCAGATAAGTGGGAGGCTAGACAAAATTCTTCTACTTTTTTTATTATAAAGAACACAGGACTTCCTCATACAAATGTGTAGTAGAAATAGTTCCAGATTTACCAACATATTTATCAAATATACTAACAAACATCCATAAATTTAAATTCTTAAGTTTACGTAAAATGTTGCCTAAAAATCTTATCATAACTGATACGTAATTATTATTAAAATACAGTACTTAAACTTATTATATTAAAATTATTTCTTCGGAAAAAATATACAAAATCATTTCAACCCCTGCCTTGTTGTGTACATATAACAATGAATTTTGTCTAGCCTCTCACCAGTCTGATGATGTCGGTAATGACAAATCCCAATTACTGATCAAATAAACTTCAAACAAACGTCAAATCAACCCGTGATTGACAACCACACTACATAAATTTTGGAACTACTAGTTTTATCATTAATTCATGACACAGTTCATACGAGTTCACAATCGCTATGTATCTATTTGGATTGAGGAAGCTTTTATTTAGCTGAGATCCTTTTATTTACATCTATGCAAGATTCTAACTGGATTATTTTACATGCTGGAAGATGCTTAAATACATAATTTTACATTTTAATGCTGCCTTTAACTTTAAGATTAATGATACTTATTTATGAGAAATGTGAGATTAATTTTACATATATGTCCGCCTCCGTAGTGTAATGGTCAGCACGCTCGGCTACCGTTCTGGAGGTCCCGGGTTCGATTCCCAGGGGGGTCAAATAAATATAAGTGATTTTTTTCACTCTAATATTTATTCAATATTACTCTGGACTGGTACTCGAAGCGGAAGGCTGATCACCTTTCCTTCGTGTGTTAACGATCAAGATAACACTGTGGTTATAATGCAGTGCCCTATGCACCATTGGGGTGTGGAAAAGGGTTTGAATATATGTAGGAGTTATACAAATTTGAGTAGTGTGGTTGTCAATCATGTGAAAATAAACTAATATTGTTGTTTTATTATATTTCATATTAATTGGTACCATATTTTCTGCATTCCGAAGTAAGTGGGTGTGTTTGAAATCGTATTCGACCAGCCGCCTAACCAAATGCACCGCAAGCGCTTCAGAGAATTAGACGAACGTTTAAGTTCAATCGGGTAATAGAATATTGATTGTCTTGCACCTGAAGACTGCTGCCAATTGAAGCGGACCAAACGCAAACTGGCAACAGGCAATAGTGTACCTAATGCCCTCATGCTAAGCGTGTGTATTTGCTTTGGCAAGCCCGGCGTGAAGCCACCATACTATGCACTAAGCTGTGGTAAAGCTCCATAAAGCGAGAAATACCGCAGTGGCTGAAATCATAGAAACCTTTATTTGATTTAAATATTAACAATTATTTAAGTCTGAAAAAATGTGGATCTGTAATATAATATAAAGATCCAGATTATAATATTTACAAATCAAAAAATGACAAGCGATGTTATTGATTATTTCTCTTAAACAAATCAGGTCCTGTAATTATTTAGTTGGCTTTAATCATTGTCAATCTACCTGTTTTAAAAAATATATATATATATATATATATATATATATATATATATATATATATATATATATATATATATATATATATATATATATATATATATATATATATATATATATATATATATATATATATATATATATATATATATATATATATATATATATATATATTTATATTTATATTTATATATATATATATATATATATTTATATTTATATATATATATATATATATATATATATATATATATATATATATATATATATATATATATATATATATATATATATATATATATATATATATATTTATATATATATATGTATATATATATATATATATTTATATATATATATATATATATATATATATATATATATATATATATATATATATATATATATATATATATATATATATATATATATATACTAGCTATATAATTCCCAAAAAAGTGCCCTGGAAACAAGGTCTGTTTTTATTTAATTTTTTATTCATTATTATGAAGACAAAATTAAAATTTGCATTTATAAACTGTTCTCAATTTACTGTTATTCAAATCACTTTTCACCTAATTATTAAATGAAATAAAAGAAAAGTATTAAGAAATTTCGAAGTTATCTTATAGATTTATCACAAATAAAATATTTCGAAAAATTGTTAACAAAAAAAAGTAGTATAAGATAGAACAGATAAAAGTGTACGGATAATTATTATTTTTAAGTAAGTTTTTAACGTACTTATAATATTTACAAATGCTGATTTGAATTAAAATAATAAATCAACAAAAAAATAAATAAATAAATTAAATGGACAAAATTACAAATAAACACACATGCTTATTAAGTATATATAAAGACGCCTAGTATATTATTACATGCAAGGTTGAGATAAGCATTTTCGACATTATAAAGAAAGGTGTGTTCAGATATTCTTGGCATGTGAATAAAATTACCTAAGAAAAAACAGTGAAAAAAAATGAAAGTGGTTGGTAATAACAGCAAAGGAAGGCCGAGGAAAACTTGGCATGTTCAAGTATTTCAAATACTTGAATATGATCAAGTCAGGACTCAGCGATTCATATTTGAGATGTTAAAAATGTAAAAAAATTCAATATAAATACCGGTTTCGGGACATACGTTACAACAAAATTGGATTAAAAAATAAATAAAGTTGTTTTTTTTGTGCCAAATTTAAAGGCACAACTTGAAAAAAAAAATTCAAGTTGTGCCTTTAAATTTGGCACGTAGTGTATGCATTTACATGTACTTACAAACAGGTCACAAATGGTGTGCACAATAATATATTAACAAAGTTTTACGTTGGTTTATAGCGATCGTAAATTTTCTCTTGCGCAGGCTTTCATATTCAATAGTCGCCATTGTTATTATCAAGGCTCACTCTTTTGTTTCCGCATCCCCTAAAATGGGGAATTATTCAGACAAATTAAAAACGCCGTAACGCCTGTGTAACTCTGCATTATATTTCATATGTTACACAATCGTGAAATCAGTTGGTGTATTTTCAGCGCCCTAACAATGACGTTCGGGATTACAGGTGTGTGGGATGAAAGCTTTGAGTATTATTTGTCACTTGTTAATGGATATGAAATGCAGTAGTCTTTTTTTAACGATATTCAAGAGTCAAAGCATTAACATCGATGTTGATATTGTTTTATAGAATGAATATAATTTTTGATGAAATTACGTTAAAATTATACTTGATATATACCACTATTTCTTAAAATCTATTTTGACACGTTTTTCTATGCATTTGGCTTCATTTTCAAATTCCATGAAATGATGTGGAATGTATCTTAAGAAATAGTGATATTTACTAAGTGAAATGGATAGATACTCGTATTACCATAAAGAGACGGTCGAATCAATTAACAAAATTTAAAAAATATATATATTTTGCAATATCATCAATTCATAAAACATATATGTTCATAAGTATTGATATCTCAACAAAGATGAAGAAGAATATGAAAGTATCTATGGGGTATTTTCAGGGCTTACGACCTTTCATAAGCTGGTTTAAACAATCAATTTATCCATGATAAACATTCAATTGTAAAGTTGTAAAACAAATTTACTAGTTTTTTACCACTTGAGATTATTGTTTTATAACGGCTACTTTCGGTAGCTATGCTTCCATCTTCAGATCGAAATAAAGACTTAACATTTTACATACTTTCCTTTTTTCTATCTTTACAAATACATTCTACATTAGTCTCCTCTATAAAAATGGAGCCTAAAATTGATCACCTTGACAGTTAACATTACATTTAGTGCGTCGATTCCATGCCGTGCCCAGTACACCATTGTGTCGGGACGGGGTCAGAATTTGCTTGTATGGCAACCGATGTCAAAAATTATTGTTAATTAATTTATATGTTTTGAATATTGAAAGCATTAACTTTGTGGATCATCTTAATATATTATTTCGAGAAATAAAAATACTTTGTGTTCTGATCCACTCACATTTTTATTAACCTACTAGTTTCGGCAACAACCTGTTGCCCTCTTCAGGGTTAAATTTATTAATAAAAAATTTTTTAGTAATAAATGTAACCCTGAAGAGGGCAACAGGTTGTTGCCGAAACTAGTTGGTTAGTAAAAATGTGAGTGGATCAGAACACAAAGTATTTTTATTTTTCGAAATAATAAATTCATTTATATTTTAATGTCGGATTATTTTTTGTTGTTCAAAATTCTTATTAAGAATCAGCTTAAGATTTGAAACTAATAATGATATTAAGTCAAGACAAGCAAATTAAATGATGGTAGATTAAAACTGAAGAAATCTTAACATCAGTCCCGGTACTTCCCTAGAAGCCCAAAAGCCCGGCTTGCCTAACAACTCCAAATAAAATTACTAAATCTAGACCAAATGATTAAAAACACATAGTTAATGTATGACTATTTTTAAATTATTACGCGCTTACATGATTATTAAACACTATGCATGCCATTATATGGTGATGGTACTTATTGGTTATGGTTAATATCTGAGGAAGATATTTTATTATATTGAACATTTTCTTTATTTCAAGATGATGGCTATACCTTACAGTTACATGTTAGCATATTTTTAAAATGATTACAATACATGGTTTATATTAATAATACTTTCTGGGTGCTAACTATACTGGGAATTATATGAGGTGAAGAAATTATAGGTACATCATGTATTCACGAATGTGAAAAATATTGGGCTTGCCTTACTGGTAAACCCTAGGCACGCCACTGCATAAGATATACATGCCTTGACTAAGAGGCTTCAGAAATATTAAGTAAGCCTTAAATTGGAGACGTTATTAAGCTTGTCACTTGAAACCTCTTTAAGCACGGTCTACTATTGAGGGTTTTTTTTCGAATTTTTTATGTGTTATCTTCGTGCACATACTAAATTGAACTTACGCCAAAACCACGCTACAAAATGCAAAGTACGTTAAAATAATCAAAGTTGTGTTGCATTTTGAGTGTGTCCACTTTATGTAAATTCCTAAAATTCGTTAAATAGCAACTTAATGTCCTACCAAGGTTTTTATTTTATTTTATAAAACACCGTTTTTGTATTGAAAAAAATAGTTTGTTCTTTGAAATAAATATATGGTTTTGAAAAAAAAATCCGTTTTTGATGATTAAGGAAACACTTGTTTTTCTACCACTTGAGTTTATTAATTACTACTAGTTTCGGAAGCTAAACTTCCACCGTCAGGTCTGAATAATGACTAATAATAAAGTTATAAAAATATATTTTCAATACATATAAAAAAAAACAAAAAAATTCAGTATGCATTCTAAAAAAATGGGCATGTCTTGACAACAGTTCTATGCATTGTCGGAAACTAACTGAGTTTTATTATTGCGAATTCGGCCTTAACAAATGCAAGATTTGATAGACGTAGTAGTTATTTATATCGAGATACATAAACGTAAAATTAAAAAAGAGTAATTTTTATCGTTTAATTATAAACGCCAATAATTCAATGTCATCGTTTTTATCAGGAATTATTAAAATGATACTTTATTTGAAATTTTTAGTAAAAACACCAATAAAATAACATAAAATATAATAACATGAAACACGTATTTTTAGGAAACTGCTTTAAATAATTACTTTTTAGAAAATTTCATGCATGTACGCCATGGTAACTCACGAATATTTTATCAGCAATATCAGCAAACTTATAATGTTTCATACATTTAAATAATACGCCTTTTTGACTTTAAAGATCTAATAAATATTTTATTTAGATGTGTAATCACTACAACACATATGTAGAAATCGTAATCTAACTGTTCTCTAATACTCTCAATCAATTATTTTAAAAATATATTTATTTATATTATTGTGTAATATCGGGATGAAAGAGGTTAAGGGAATTATATAAACGTAATAAAGTAATTACTTGACTGATAAAATATAACATTACTTTAAGTCTTGTGAAATTGAAATAAATTGAAGAATTTAAGTAAAAATATTTTTAAATATGTCTTGAAAAACATTTTGAATTAAAACAAATTTCATTTTTGAAAACAGTTCGATGTAATTTAAATATTAAACTAATTATATTGATATAGTAATATTCTTACATATTATTCATAAAAATATTAAAATTATTTTTTCAACAGCTTTTCACTATTACATACCTTTGTCAAAAATTAAACATACATCGTTTTAAGTTGGGTAGTTAACCTTTTATCCTACATTTTGTCATTTCGACAAAGTATTGTATCACCACTTTTAATACACTACTGTACAATATATGAATATTTACATACAATACACAATTTTATTTTTCATACTTCAATCCAAAATTTTCAGGTAACTGGATTTGTATACACGGAAAATATTGTGAAACTCATTTGAATAAAATCTGATTATGGTAATTTTTGTTTAAAATGTCATGCATCAATTAAATTTTTAACACCAATTTTAAGGAAGGAATAAGTAATATTTTTAATAAAACAAGAACTTTAAGGTTTTTTCACATGAATTAAATTTGACCAATGACCAAGACGAAACATTTAACCAATGTTTCGTCGTTACCGACATCATCAACCTGGTTGGAGGCTAGACAATATTCTAATGATGTTATATAGGTACCCACAAAGGCAGGAGTTGAAATTTTCTGATAAAATCAGTTTAAATTGAATGAAATTAAGTGTCTTAAAATAATAATTTATAAAAATAAAATTGGAAAGAAATATACGGTTTTTGATTTCTTATACATATAATGTGCAGTTTCACCAAAAAATGTCAGTAAAAAACTTAAATCTAATAAATAATGACTAGTTGAAAACGCATTGGTTTTAATTTTAAGCAGCGATTTGTTTTCTTTCATTGAGGGGATGATATCAGGAATGTGGGGTTAGTACGCGTGGAGTAAAAAATGGTCAAGAACCGCTTCTCTAAGGCAGCCTATTCTTCTCGTAAACAAACTGTATTTCACATTTATCACCCCTTTAGTCTCTCACATTTAATTTTTTCTGTATATTTTTTCTTTTTCATGTAATTCTGAACGTTAAAGCATTTTCACGAAGAAATATTACAGGACAAAATGTTTCATATTTAAAAATTATGACAATTGTATGCATATATGTACTCGTTCAAGCGAAAAATTTTTACAACTAACTAACCATGACGCATCTTTTAAGTATTTAACTAACTAACCATCGTGCCGTTTCTCCGCAAGGATAAGCAGATATAATAAAATGCCACGCAAACATTACTAACAAACAATCTTCACCTCTTCTTTATTCATGCATCTCCTAACACATACCCGACGATTTTCTCTTTTCCCAACCGAACCACTTTCAAGTATTTTTAATTCTTGATCATGCTAAGTTTTCCTCGGTCATCCTCTGCTTGTGTTGTTAACCGCATTCCCCTCATAAATCTGTTTTATTGTCCTTTCTTCACGCATTCGATCATATGTCCAAACATTCTTAACATTTATCTCAGCCTTGCATACTGTCCGCATATGCCAATAAGCTTTATAAAAAATAAAATTTCGTTTTCAGAAGTTTTCTAGTATGTTAAAATAATCCAGTATTCGGGTCTTCCATACAAATAAAATTGTCTCAGCTAAATAAATAGCTTCATCAATCCAGCATAGATGGCTGTTGTGAACTAATATGTACTGTGTCATGAGATTAATCATATATCTAGTTATTCTAAAAAATTGAGTAGTATGGTTGTCCATCATGGGTAGAATGGTAAACGTAGCACCTTTGTAAAGTGATCACTTAACCAGCCTGTGACAGGTTAAAAGCCTTGTAAATACCAGGGTTTCCATATTCTGCCTCATTTTTGATAAGATGTCAAATAGTGTAGTAATAAAATCATTGTTGGCGTATCTCAAATATAAAAAGTATATAAGTATTATTTTTTCTGTTTGCATAGGTTATAAAATAAAACAGCAAAATGATTTCGACCCTCAAAGATTACAATCTCAAGTTTTGCAACGGATATTGGATTCCTTTTTCTTCCATTCCTTCTATCCTGTTAGGATGTCAAATAGTCAAAAAGACTGACCCTAATAAATTTCTATAATAGTATTTAGCTTAAAAAAAAATTGAGGTCTTCTTCTTAGATTTGCTTGTATTTTTTTATATTTGAAAAGTGTGCAAAAGAAATATTCTTCTTCTTCATAACATTATTTGCAAATGATTTTTTATAGGACACTCCATCGCACATAGGGGCAAGATGACTCAAAAATCGGACACAATTCACTAGGTGCATTAATACAATATTTGAGGTTAAATTTAATTAGTTACAGGTAAGAGTAATTATACGATGCATCGTATAAAAGTATTGATATTTTTATAGTTTATACACGAAGGTAAGATGATCAGCCCTGCGCTTTAGGTACCAACTCAGAGTTTAATATTAGAGTGAAAAATTTTTGCATTTATTTTGACCCCCATAGAAATCGAACCCCGGACCACCATCACGGTAAAAAAAAATGCTGACTTCAACATTACCGAGGCGTAATATTGAAATTTGAGTTATATTTACCTTAATATATAACTTAAGAAATAACAGTACTGTGGTTGACAATCAAAGTAGAATGGTGAATGTTTTACAGTGCATAGAGTGATTAATCAAACCAGCCAATGACAGGTTAGTCCTGTAAATGAACAGGCTTTTACATTCCTCTTCATCTTTGTTTAGATATAAAAAAAATGTTTTTTTTTAAATATATACTATTACGAACCATTATACGCACTCAATGGTCGGCACTGCAACAAATCGATGCAAAATTTATCGTTTGTGATATTAAAACAAGTAGTAAATATGACAGTAAAAAACGCAATAACATTATGGAATAGCAATAGGATTTAAACACGGAAATTAAACACTTGCAAAATATGACATTTTTAGTTTGTCATTGTATACACGACTAGTTTCAGAAACAACAGATGTTCTCATCGACATATGAAAATGCAAACTGTTCATATAAATATTTTGTATCTTCACCTGTTGATTAAAACCTTTTTAGTTACTAGTAGAAACTAGTCTTGTTTGCATGAGTAAACCCAATAAGTGATTTTATGTAATGATTTAAAAAATATATAAATGTTAAATATAAATGAAAAATATTATATTAGAGTGAAAAAATCACTCACATTTATTTGAACCCTCTCTGGAAATCAAACCCGGGACCTCCAGAACGGTAGCTGAGCGTGCTGACCATTACACTACGGAGGCGGACACCTAATGATTGGACAAAAGTAAGCAGTCAAAAAAACATCTGATAAATATTAATTAATCAAGTGATAATCTATAAAATTGTACATTTTTACGCATGTGATTGCTCTTTTTTTACTCTCCCTCCAAGTCCCACCATATGCTATCAGATTTCAGGAAAAAATAACGACCGAACATAAGCGGCAATTTTTCTCATATGTGCATGATGAAAAGTTGGTGAAAAAACGGGAACAGCTGTGTGTAACGATTCAATCCATCATTTTGTATAGGAGCAATTTGTTACTGGCAACTTTTAAATAATCCACATGGATTTCATCGGTCTGAACCCTTTTCCAACGTGTAAAGGCAATTGAAAAATGAGCTTATTCAAGGATTTACATTAATAATTATATTTAAAAATGATATTTTGCGTCGCGCGTTGTACATCCCTCTGATATTTAAGCAATTATGACTGAAAATCATGCTTTTATAGTTGAAATGTAAAGTTTCATAATTATAATTGATTCGACAACCACTTTGTGTTAATATTTACCCATTTTTAATTTAAGCTTTACGTTGTTAATATCATTATTTGATAAAATACATTGTAACAAACATATCGATACATTCCGCACCTTTTACAGTATTTGAAAATGATGCGGAATGCATTAAAACATGTGTTAAAAAATATTTTAAGAACTAGTGGTATTACCCGAATAAAATTATAATTTAAAATGAAATACATTTATGATTTTTAAAATATTTTATAAATTTCGTCTGTGGCATTGATGGTAGAAAATAAGTATTTTTTTTAAGTGATCACTTAATGATTAGGTTTTAATCAGTCTGCAACAGGTCATAAGCCCAGTAAATATCCAAATATTTATTTTTTATCTATGTTGAGATGTGAAAATGTAAAAAAAAATATATATATCATACATCGGGCAAATATCTAGCGTCTGAATAAATAGTAAAAATATTGTTTAAAAAAAATGTATATTTCTTTAACAAGATTATTTTCGTATTCAAAGTCTATTCATATTCATGAATAAACTAGTGTTTCAGATTTTTATTTATTGATTTGGCGTTTAATTTGTAGAACTCCATTTTAATTTATGTATTAATTTTAAATCAAACACAGATTTTTTGAGTCTACAAAGTTGTATTTTATTAACAAAAACACATAAAAAAATATATTGTGACAGTTGTTTCGCCTTGTTAGGGCATTGTCAAACGAAACCATTGTCACAATATAATTTTTATGTGTTTTTGTTAATAAAATACAACTTAGTAGACTCAAAAAATCTGTGTTTGATTTAAAATTAAAACATAAATAGTGTTTCAGATATTAACTCATTTAAGGTAAAGACTCATTGCATTGAAAAGTGCATTTTAACGGAGGAAATTTAATATAAAGTAAATTGAAGAAGAAATTCAAATGAAAAATTTTCCTACTAATGATCGGCATTGAATGGGAATTCGAAATTGCAAATGAAATGATAAATTGTACGGAAACATCAAGCCATTGCAATAGCGCTTTATGAAATACAGCACTATGATCCCTACTCACCCAAGCAAAATAATGCTCCTTCAATTTAATATTCATATTTCATTTCCCGATGGATACTCTGAGGGGGAGGTGTTATGCAATTTAAGCCCAAACAGGGAGGACAACTGTTTCGATAAATACGTCCAGTAGTGTACACAAGGACGTGTATCTTTGACGTTTTTGACATATTAACATGGATGAAGAAAAATATAAAATTCTTGGTATCTACATGGCTTAAACCTGTCATAGGCTGGTTAAGTTATCACTTTACACATGTCAGTAGTGTAAAGGCAAAGGGGTATATCTGTCTCAGACCGAATTTCACAGGAGAGCAAAAGCAAACTTGTGAAATTAAATGACTCATTTGTTTTATGTATTTTTATATATACTTATATTATTAAAACTTCATAAGTATTGCAACAACAGCTATATCTTTTTGCCAGATTATGGAATACACTATATTTAGACATTTTTTGGAACAAACTTAGAAAATGAAATTTTTGACAGATATACCCCTTTGCCATTATACTACCGAGGTTAAACATTATATGTGCTTTTATTTAATATTAGGGAATTTACGTATATTATTAATATTGGTGATAACACACTCTAATATTTATTTAATATTACCCTGAACTGGTCCCTAAAGCGCAGGAGTGATCACCTTGCCTTCATGCAAGAAAGGGTCAAGATAACACTGTGTCAATACGATGCAATGCCCTTTGCACCATTGGGTGAGGATAAAGGTTAGAAGACGTTCATTATATATAATCACATTTTTGTGTGGTTGATAGCTAATTTGATACCATTTTTTTTATATTTTCACCTCAGAAATCTAATGCTTAGCATGTTTGGCTAGCATGATGAATATCCCAGGTTCGATTTTGAAGGGTGTCGGCCAATTAATATCAGTGTTTAATTTAGACATCTCAATATAGATGAAAAGGAATTTAAAATTCTGGGTATTTGTAGGGTTTATGACCTGTCATAGCTTGGTTAAGTGATCATTTTACACACGCGTAACATTCACCGTTCTACACACCACTCAATTTTTTTGGAACTTACTACCATATACTATAAATCTCATGACACTTTATGTGTGAGAAGCCATCGTTTACTGAAATCAACTACTATATGGTCGGTTTGAGAAAGCTTTTATTTGGCCGAGATCATTTTATTCATATGTTTCTATGATCCAAACCGGATAATTTTACATTCTGGGAGACGCCGGAAAACATGATTTTCAATTATAATGCAGCTTATAATCTGACCAGATTATGTTATTCACAATTTATTTACTATTTTTTATGTGTTTATTCTTAGAAACGCTGATTCCATACGCAATTTAACATAAAAGCACTTTCATTTTAAATCTTTTAAGTAAAGAAAACTTTATTAACTTAAGTAAACAAAATTTTCTAACTAACTTAACTGCTTTCTTTGTTATTGGCCCAAAAGGCCTATCTAAAATGACCAGGAAAGATTTTTGTATGAGCTTAATTTAAAAGAAAATTATCATGTGATTGCTTAATTAAAACGAATACACCCAAAAATATATCGTTTTAAAGAATACGATCAAAGATTGTAATTAAGAAAAAATAATCATTTAAAATATTTGACTTATTTTGAGAAAAAAATACTGAAACACTGATTTCAAATATACGTAGAATTTTCCATAAATCATTTCTTAAAGTAAAATCTGTAATTAGCCTCGAGTGATGTTTATTATAACTAAAAATTCTTCAGAAACATTTTACTTATTAAATTCGGGAAATAATAATTTCATATAAAACGGAGTTCAAGAAATAATTAATCTTTTAAAATCCCTTACTTAAATTTTTAAGTAATTATCGTGTATTGTATATTGCGTGGGTAATACTTAATGAATAGCTTTTTGTAATGGCTTATTTTATAATATTGAAATAAAATTGAATGTACTAATTAAATAAATAGAAATTAATAACTTTTTGGGAAATGAATTTGGAAAAGAGAGTTTACAACTTGAGTCATTGAATGAACGTAAATATTTCTAAATTTACGAAATAAGACCAAAAAAAATATTAAGGCATCAATTATATTTGATTTTAAAATAACAGTCACAAAATCAAAAACACGAAAATACATCACCCAATTTGCTACGCAATGAAGCTGTATACGTGCTTGAATGATCCATAGTCATTAAAAAACAAAGCTTTGTTTAAAAAAGCTGTGAATAATTGGATAAAGGGGGTGAGAAGATTTAAAATAGATAGTATCATTCGCCATGTCATCCATGCTTGCATCATGATAGAAAAATAACGAACATTATAAAAAAAACATGTTATGTGAAGTGTGCCCTCGGCACGATTAAACCCAGGGAAGAATTTTTGGTATCAATTTAAATTCAAAATATTTGTATGATGGAAAAAAAAAACAATCCTTTTGGGGTGTTGAAACTGGTATCTGTCCACTATGTTTCTAAATGTTGTTCATAACATGTACGAGTATATATTTTATTAAATTTAAGTTTTATACTGATTATTTTTTAGTACAGCTGCATTTTTATAAAATAAACTAACAACTACATTTATATATTTTTTTTTCCACAAATAAAATCATACTTTAATCCTTAATGAAATTATTATTATAATGCACTATATAAATTCATTTTGTGAGAAAAAAATTAATAAAATCACAGTTTTTAACGCCTGTCTAGTTGCGTATATAGAATTTTGTCTACCCTCCTAGCAGTCTGATGATGCCGGTAACGACCAAACTCGGTCACTGATCAAATAAAATAAAAGTTGAACCATATATATGGTTGTTATTTTACTATTTTAAACCTTTAATTCTCTATGATCCTTGAGTAAAAAGGTTGAATTGAATAGGTATGAGAAACCTTTAGTTTTGAAATAAGTAATTTTATAATCGAAATTAAGTATATGCACACATGGTAATAATATGAGATTTTTATTTTTTTTTATTTGAAATAAAATTCTCTTTACGTAGTTTTTAGTGATAATGTCATGCCTCCTACCAGTCTGATTGTATCGGTGAATATGAAACCCAGTCAATAGTCAAATAAAATATATGCAGAAAAAATTAAATAAATGTTACTTAATTTTATGAATATATTTCATTTACAACAATTTTTGTCAATTTTTATCACTCAAACTTGTCTATGACGGTCGTAAGCCCCGTAAATGCCTAGACTTCCATATTCTTCTTCGTCTATGTTAAGATGTCAAAAAACACATGTTTTATCATCTAATGTAAAGAAAATTTGTGAAAAATTTGCTATTTTTTAATAAACGTTTGACGTTGTTTAAGCAGATTCACATCAGGTGTTATTATAAAATTTAATTAAATTGCATTTCTTTATAAAAAATCTTTGTCAGCTTCATCGTTTTAGCAGAAGCCCTGAGTGGTGGGGTGGAATCATCCCCCATGAAATAATTGCGATGATTTCCCAAGGGCTGTTTCCAGTCTGACACCAGCCCTGTTGTGAAAGCAGTTACTATTGTAGGTGGCATGAATGTCGAGTTACTTCATCCACCGGGGCACAAGAGGTTTGTAGAGGGATGCGAATACTAATAAAATACGACAACAATCATGTATCCAAATTTTTTATATTTAGATAAATATGCATGTAATTACTTTTACAAAAATTTATTTTATTCTTCTTCTTATCCTTATCCAATGGTGCAAAGGACACTGAATGGTAACGACGCAGTGTTATCTTTATCGTTACTTACATGAAGGCAAAATCCAGGAATTATTGAAGAAAATTGGTAATCGTTAATTAAAACACTTGTTTTAACCACTAGAGATATATTTTTTTTATTTATATTTAGACCCGAAGTTGGAAGTATCTTAAGCTTCCGAAACTAGTCGTAAAAATAAATAAAAAGCGAGAATGGTAACAAATAAGTGTTTTTATTAACGATTTCGTCATATATTACCCCAAGGTGAATGCCGAAACAATAAATAAAATGCATATATATAAATATATATATATATATATATATATATATATATATATATATATATATATATATATATATATATATATATATATATATATATATATATATATATATATATATATATATATATATATATATATATATATATATATATATATATATATATATATATATATATATATATATATATATATATATATATATATATATATGTATAAATATATATATATAAATATATATATATATATATATATATATATATATATATATATATATATATATATATATATATATATATATATATATATAAATACGACATTTTGAGTGTATTCAAATACTTGCCAACAAATCAAAGTTGTTTTATCAAAAGTTTCATAAAAAAACTTTTTTAGTTTTCAGTTTCATGTTTTCAGGCGTCTCCCATAATGTAAATTAATCCGGGGCATCATTACAGCTAAAAAATGGATTATGCTAAATAAAAGCTTTCTCAATCCAACCATAAATAGTTGGTGTGAACCCAATGATGAAGCATCATCAGATTGATGATATATGTATGAGTTTTTAAAATTTGAGTACTGTGGTTTTCAATCATGGGTAGTGATGAATATGTAAAGTGTTACTCGTGTGTAAAATGTGTAAATACCCAGATTTCCATATTTTTCTTCATCTTTGTTGAGATGTTAAAATGTCACACTAATATGTATTTTGACACCCCTGGAAATCGAGGCATTACATATCTGAGGTGAAATCGGCCACTTAAAAATGTGATTAAATAATGTTGATATAAAATTTTATTTAAAAAATTTATTAAATTTATATTGACCCTCCTGGAAATCTTACCAGGAGCTCAAGTAGCATGTTAGATTCGACTGTAAATTTGCGGTAGTGCGAATACCAGTTATAATTTTGTTTACAATTACAATTTAAAAGCGTATTTATTTAATTAAACACCAAAAACTACTCCGCTCAAATTTAGCAGGTTGAATCTCGCATACGCTGTTTGATTACAATGTTAAGTGCATCGAAACACGCCTCACTATGCAGTATAATACTCGTAATTAGTGATATAAATCAAGTTTACTCTAAATTATTATATAAACTTTGCTTTGACATCAAACACCCATTATTTATTTTGTTGGGTTATCGAAGTTTTGTTTATATTTACGCAGAATAATAAATATTATGACCTAATAACTAGCTGAATTACAATTTGAAATATCTTTAAACATGCGCAAATGATTTCAAATACTAATATAATGATATAAGTATTTGTAAAACAAAGGTTATACGAGAACATATCAATGAAAGTAGCCGTTTGAAAAGATATATATTTTAAAGAAGTTTTATTATTTTTTGATTCGGCATTAACATTGTGAAATGACATGATTATTTTATAAAAATGAAACTACTTTAAATTTAAACACTTGAATTTACCACTTTAATGAGTTTTATTTTTATTTACGACTAGACTTTTTATTATGTTTTTATTTGTACCAGAAGACAAAAACATCTATCGTTTTCGAAACTAGTCGTAAATAAAAAATAAAACTCATTAAAGTGGTATATTCAAGTGTTTAATTTTAAAGTAGTTTCATTAAAAAAAGTGAGAATTTTTTTGTTGTTAAAATTAAAACAAATTAATTAGATATTTAAAAAAAACAATACGAAATATAAGTTTGCATTTATCAAGTTTTTTTATATTTCTTTTTTCTTTTTTATAAACAAACAAAGAATTGTAACCATTTACAATAGAAGACCATATTTTTTCTCGCCTGATACTATTAATCAAGTCTTCAGCAAGTCTTCAATAGAAATGGGCAATCGAATTAAAAGCCGAACTCAATATCGACTTTCTTAAAGTAATTCGGTTTTCAGATTCGATCATTTAAAACCTTTAAAGCCAATAACTGCAAGAATTTGGTTTTTTGTGGAATTTTAAAAGCTTCTAATTAATAAAGTTGATATTAAAAACTTATGTTAGAATGAAATATGAACCAAGAAAACTTTTCTAATCAGGTAACTGAAAACTTTTCCAAGTACGAAGTAATGTGTATAGTAATTGTGTCCACCTTACTTGTGACTTGTGCAAATATATATAACTGAAAAAGTAACAATTACAGTTACATCTCCTTGACCAATTGTACGAAAAATCGAAAACCAACAATTACATTAAGATAACTTGCAAGACCTCCTGTTCAATTTGGATATTATAATATTGTAATTTTTTAAGCCTTAATTTTCCGTCTGTGAAATTTTGGATGGTTTAACGCTACCTTAGAGGTTGCAATTTGAATTTACTGTAACTTTATTTCCAGAAAGTAAGTCTATAGGGAAATAAAAATATCAGAGAGCTTCGTAAATGTCTACCGGGGGTGGCCTAAATGATGTCGGGGTGCTAGGCCAAATGTCAAAGTGACCCTTATCCTTTTGCGGTAAGGGTGGTAAGCAAGATTTTAGAATGTCCTGCTGAGAATTCCTATTAATTATGCAGTACCTTTTTATACAACCTTTTTTTAATCTTTTCGCAGTTCGGAAAACAATAAAAGTTTTTACCATACAGGACAGTCCCATGAAACCAAAATTTATATACTCTGTTTAGAAAATAGGGGAATATTTGACGTTGTTGTGCTTTATCTTTCATACAAATCTTAAGGTGAATAGTTAAAGCCTGTAAGACTTATTTGGTTATATATATATATATATATATATATATATATATATATATATATATATATATATATATATATATATATATATATATATATATATATATATATATATATATATATATATATATATATATATATATATATATATATATATATATATATATCTTCTTCCTGGCTCCATCCCAACTTACAATTATAACTTATAATTTTTTGTAGACTATCAGAGTTAGTTCTCTTCGTCTAATAAAAAACGTTTGAATTGTGTTTTACTAAAAAATAGGTAAAAAATCAATGATTTTTATTGTGTAATAGTCGTCAACAATAGTTAATGATTAGACATTCCCTTGTAATGTTTTTATGTGATACGAAGCATTTTTTTTATATTTATTAAATTTCGATTTTACAGGTTTTCTGCGAATAAGCTTTTGTGGAAAATTGTGTTCTACTCGAAAATGAATTGTGAATGTTGGAAGAATGGAATTTGATATAAAGGATTTTGAATACTACGGTTTGAATATATTATTGGAATATTAAACCGTTGATTCTTTTCTACGATAAATTTTCTGTATGCATCGGAAATATTCCTGATAAATTCCTACACAGTCCCAAGCGATGTGAATTGAAAATATGCCGGATATTGTTGAAATATTTTCTTATGCCAAAATGAGAAAGCTTTTCGGTTTAAATATTTTGTTCATATATAAACGTTTAGAGAAATAAAAATTAAAACACTCCTTGTTATTCATCGTTTACATTTTGAAATACTTGTTAAAAAAAACAATACTTCATGTGTCAAAAAAAACACTAATCATTTCATCATCGGGTTAAATGTAAACTGATAATGTGACACATATGACCTAGTTATGGAATGATTAGATTGGTACATACAAAATTTTGAGTGTGTCCAAATACTTGTTCACAAAATCTAGATTATCTCCAATTCAGGAGTTATCTTCATATTGTTTTATGACATCTCATCAAAGAAGAAAAAGAATATGGAAGTCTGGGCATTTCATAGGCTAGTTTAAGTCATCACTTTACACACGTGTAACATTCACCAATCTACCCATTATTGACAACCATACTACTCAAATTCTTGGAAGTTCTTTATAAATGAACCCATTTTGAAACAGTGTTCTCGAATCCCTAGAACTACACTAGAGACATCTATTTGTGAGATGAAAAGAAGCTTTTTATTGAGTAAAAACTCTTTTATTAGTATGTGAGGTCCGAATCCTTAATATACAAAAAATACTTATGTTTAAAACCACTTATTTATTTTGATTGTTTCAGGAATCAAAACCAATGCTTATGTAGCCCCACTAAACACTGATAGCTGTATTCAATTTAATGTAAACCAAACGTTTCTACAAATGTATTTGCAATAAAATTGAATTTCAAATGAATCAATTTATATGGCTGCTTCTTCTGTAAGTCTTCCATATTGCGAAATAGCGCTTATACGGTATTCAGAATTTTCTATTACACATTTGATACAAAAATTGTATTTTTACATTATAAAAAACTTTATATTAAATCAAACAATTTTCTAATATCAAAATGGGAATTCAAAGTAAATAAATATTTCCAGAAATTTCCATTTTCATTTTGATGAATAAAATAGCGTTAAGAAGAGAGTACACCGTTTCATTTTGTCCATGCTACAGTAGATTTGTGAGAGGAAATGTTCAAGACTCATATATGGATCCTATAATTCTTTTTTGATTTGCTTCAAACTTCCTTCTTACTCTTAAATGAGTCTTTAATTAAATTGAACACTTGAATAATCCACTAAATTGAGTTTTATTTTTATTTATGACTAGTTTCGAAAACGACAATTATTTTCATCTTCTGGTACAAATTAAAACTAACGAATAAAAATATATTTAGGTGTATACATAGGTTAATAAATATAGGTAGGGGGGTTAAGGAACAACATTTTTTGTAAAAGGAAACATTGATAATAATGGTGACGTATTTTGAAACAGTATATTATTAATTATTGTTTTATCTGAATTAAAATTTTTATCTATTTCTAAATTTTCTAAATTATTCATGACTTGACCTTTATTTGTAACAGAGTGTAATAATTGAAGTGTATGAGAGTCAAATGAGTGGTTAGTCACTTAAATGAGTCAGTCCTGCAGTGCAATTCTATGTAAAAGTTAATATTTTATTTTTAATAAACTAAGCGTGGTTCGAATAAATAACTTGCTAATTCCGCAAAATATCTAACGTAAACAACAAAATAGACGCAGTACTGAAACGCACATATTTTACGACTTAACCACGTGGATAAAAGGTACTATCTATCTATGATCCCACTAATGGCAGAAATCTTAACATTTTCAAATAAATTCCAAGTTTGGAATTCATTTGACCGAGTAAAAGTATGATGTGCATCGAATGAGTGAAGAAAGGACAGTGAAACAAATTTTTGTGGCAAATATGGTTGGTAATAGAAGCAAAAAAAGACCAAGGAAAACTTGGTAGTAAACTTGGTTAGTTATTGAGTTATTTAGTTTAAATCGAATAAATTGATTCAAAGTCTATTTTTTTAATTTTTATTAGCATGCAAAGCAAAAGTAATGCAAGCTAAGATGAGGATAATCGATCAAATTAATCAAGGTGCGTTGAGAAGGTTTGGACATGTGGAACGAATGAGGGAGAAAAGAAAGGTAAAACAAATTTATGAGACGAATGTAGTTGAAAAATGAGCAAAAAAGATCGAGAAAAATTTTACACGATCAGGTATATATATTTGAAAGCGGTAAGATTAGGAGTCGAAATAATCGATAGGTATGTATGAAAAAAAGTATGACAGATTAGTGTGGCGTTATATTAATTCTGCCTACGACGGTCAGCTAGTTAGTTAAAATCAAATAAATTTAGTCAAAGTCTTATTTTTTTCAAAAACGTTTTTATTGTCTTATTTGATGACTCTCCTCTTGATAGTAAAAACCAAGAGCCAATTCGCAAGCTAGAAAAGCAATCGGCAGAACAAATGGTATCACAGGTTAGAAATAAAAAGAATTAAGAACTGCGCACCCAATGCAATACAAATGGGGAATTACGTTCTTCAATGCACTGGCATGTCGAGCTTTTTATTGCGACGCAAATTGAGATTTAATTGCGTTCACAATGGAATAATTGCGCCAAAGCGTGCTTTAAACAACAAGCCTGATTTTATTGGCAGATTACCTAACAAACAAAAGCTAAAAGCTTTTTATGATGAAATCAATTTCAGTCATTTTAATGAATTTTATTATAAGCTTTTGGTACCAACTTTAATGAAAGTAATGCATGGAGTTACAAAAAAGACAACTGCAATCGAAATACAATCTATGATGATAGATGTGTGAATGGTGAAACAAGGAATGAGATAAGATTAATTAAAGAAATAATTAATTAAGGTGTGTAGATATGCTTTGGAAACGTGGAACTAATGAGTGAAAAAAGAAGCGAAAATACAAGCCGAATATAGTTTTATTTTTTTTAGAATTTATTTATTGTCCGCCTCCGTAGTGTAATGGTCAGTGGTTCTGAAGGTCCCGGGTTCGATTCCCAGAGGGGGGTCTAATAAATATAAATGATTTTTTTCACAATAATTTATTCAATATTACCCTGGACTAGTACCTGAAGCGGAGGGCTGATCACCTTTCCTTCGTGTGTTAACGATCAAGATAACACTGCGTTTATATGATGCAGTGTCCTATGCACCATTGGGGTGTGGAAAAGGGTTCGAATGAATTTTAGAAAAATTGTTTTTTTTTTTAGAATTTCATATTTTTGTCAAAAATGTTATCGTTCATATCGTAGTCATACAGGAAAAAATTATGATGAAAAAATTTAACTAACAAAACGTGAAATGTTCAGGAGGGCCATTTAAGTCACTTTCGCTTGGCGAGAAAATAAACATCAATGCAGTTAGTCATTTTTAACAAGTCAATTTATTATACTTCCAAGTTTAAAATCGCTTTGGAATTTTTTCAGGGCAATATTAAGCTAGTAAGATATGAAAGAGTCAATAATCGCGATTTTGTAAAAAAAATGCACTTGGTCACTTTCTCCTGTATGACTACGATATATTATACGTTCTTCCATAACAATATTGAATGAATCGAAATACGTTTTTAAGTTTTTGTAAAAAATGCACTTGGTCACTTTCTCCTACATGACTGCGATATATAAACAAACATACTTTCAAATATACAAAAAAAAATGCAGAGACCTTATGTGTCTTGTCGGTCAAGGTCTTTTTAAATACTTTTTTATTTTATAAAAGATATTATACGTACAAAAAATAAAAATTTAAACCAACATTACAAATATTTGAAATTATTTATTCATATTTTAAAATATTTGGGCGGGATGTAAAAGGAGAAAACTATAGAAAAGGCGAGAATGTTTGCAAAACAGTGTGGTGTGGCGTTCTATCCTCTTAGACGATTTGACGATCCCTGCTAAAAATAAGCATGATGGTTAGTTAGTTTAAAATTTTTGTTACATTATTTACTAAATACAATGTAAATTAAACGCAAATTTTATTTTGACCATTTTTATACTTTTTTTTATATGTATGTTTTTAATTAATTGAAGGGTTATAAAAATGTATTTGACAAAAATATTTAAATTTAAGTATATGTAATTTTAATAAAATTTTTGGTATTAGAAAAAAGAGGCAAAAAAATAAGAACATTTGTGTCAAACAAGTTACTTTACTATAAAAAAAACCTTGAATATGAATTCAGAAATTGATCATTAATATCATCACAAAATATCTTCCAGATAAAATATAAAAATCGCTAATGACAACCCACACGAAAACACTCATAGAACAACAAGAAGAAAAACGAAGGAATAAATAGAACGGAATCAAACTTGTACCATCTTTTCGTATAACGCAATAAAGCTATGTGACCTACTCCCATTACACAAAAAATCATTTATAATACTTTTTATATAAGAGGTATTAATTATTGTATAATGGATGTGAAAAGAAACTAAAAGATCGTGTCATTGGGTCATTCCGTCCATGATTGCATAGCTCATGATAGATAAGTAATCAACACATGATTTATTGAACAGTTGTTAAATGTGCCCTAGGCACGGAAAATTGTAATGAAGACACATTATTTTATACGGCGATGAAAATAAATAAATAAATAATCATTTTTACAATATTTTGGATGTGTTCAAATCCTTGTTCATGAATCTGGGTTTATATTTAAAAAATAACTCCTAAATGGAGAAACCCAGTTTTGTGAGCAAGGATTTGGACACACTCAAAATGTTGGTAGTAATGGGTGGAATATAGAATTTTACACGGGGAAAAAGTAATCACCTCCTCCAGTAAATACCCAGACTTCCATATTCTTATTTATGTGTGCTCAGATTTCAATAAAAATGATAAATAAATTTTAATTTTATTTTATTTTATTTTTAAACCTTGCAAGGGCCCAGAGCAGCCGTGTACTAAGCTTTGAGAATAGGTGTCTGTGGAGAATTTTAGGCGTGCGGTGGTTTGACTTTGTGAGGAATGAAGAGATAAGGCGTAGGACGCAGCAAATCTTGGTCACAACTGTCGTCAAGAAAAGGCGACTCAGTTGGCTTGGCTATGTACTCCGCACGCCTACTGAGAGCCTTAATCGAGCTTGCCTCTTTTACAAGGCATCAGGTTCACGCCGCCCATGACGACCACTGCTGACAATTCGTCGGCAGTTCTCGTCAGAACTTGGGAACGCGGATCTGACTTGGGAGGATGCAAGGGAGCTGGCAGCCGACAGAAAAGCCTGGAGACAGTTTGTGGACTCCATATGCTCCACCTAGGGAGCGGATATGGTTTAATTAAAAATTTAATTAAACTAAATTTTATTTAAAAAACACCACTATTTCAAGTAAAATTTAAATTCAAAAGTAATATTGGTATTCACCAATCATAATTTAAATTTAAAACATGATCGTATTTACCAAGTAAAATTAAATTTCAAATGGATAGATATTTTAACAAATGACTGTCGAACCATTTTGTAAAATGGAAATGATTTTTCGAAGTCATGTAAAGAATTCGTATTATTAAAAGCATTTTTCTCCTGAAGCTTTGCAAACAATGAAGGGTCTTAAAGGATAACTTTTATGTTTCCGTCCGAGATTACTACCCCTTGGAAGGTCCTTAATGATATTAGATACAATGCTTATAGTTTTAACATCGAGAACAGATGACGTAATATTTGCACACAAAATGGCCCCGTTTAATTGTTTTGGGGCCTAGCAAATTACAACGGAACTTACAAAGTAGGCTTGCCAACAGACAACAGATCGTATTAATTAAGGGTCCATACAGCGTGCAACGGGGACAATATTATTAACACAATAAACTTTGTTATGTTTAGGAATTATCTGACAACTGTTTGGTTTACGTTCAACGATTATTTGTCCAAAGCACCTGTACTCGCTTGATTGAGAACAAAATCTTCTGAATAGTAATACACCGGAAGTGTGAATGCATAACTAATTTACCGTCACGCCGCTTCCTGCAGGAATAGGCAGATATAATAAAATACCATAATTTTACGTCTTTGTAAACATTATTTAACTCTATGTATTAATTTTAAATCAAACACAGATTTTTTGAGTCTACTAAGTTGTATTTTATTAACAAAAAACACATAAAAAGTCATATTGTGACAATTGTTTCGCCTTGTTAGGGCATTATCAAACGAATGTCGTTCGTTTGATAATGCCCTTACAAGACATTCGTACAATGATGTCATACAATGACATTCGTTTGATAATGCCCTAACAAGGCGAAACAATTGTCACGATATAATTTTTTATGTGTTTTTTGTTAATAAAATACAACTTAGTAGACTCAAAAAATCTGTGTTTGATTTAAAATTTATACATAAATTAAAATGGAGTTCTACAAATTAAACGCCAAGTCAATAAATAAATTATTTAACTCTTCCACATTCACGGCTTTTTATACATCAATCAATCCCACTCAATCAATCGCCTTTATCAATTTCCACTTTTTTATAAGCCTCCAATTATTTGCGATGGTTTTGGCTCTTACAAACAAAATAAATAGTTTGTAATTTAAAATTTACTATTTTAAGAAAAAATGTAAATTTATTATATTTTTTATATAATTGTTTGATTTTCTTTTGTTAAAAAATCGTTACGTTTTTTTTCTTTATTTAAAGATCGCCAACCACTCAATAAATAAAATCGCATATAAAACAATTACGAAAAGTCATAAACTGTATCATTTCGAAACAATAGATTTTCCTAAAAATATCGATATTAATTAACCTATGTATAATCAACAATATAACTATGACTAAATCCTTCTTTAGTTTATGTTCCCACTGATTAAAATAAAAGAAAAAATATGAAAAGTACATAAATAAAATTAATAAACAGCTGCTTCCCCCTCTTCAACCTTCAACGTCCCAAGAATACAAGTATAAAATATAGACTAAGTTTTACAAACGATTTTTGAAAATGACGTGGAAACTCCGTCGAAAATCCGTCGAAACTCCGTACAAAAATGGTATTTACAGAGTGAAATTAAAATTAACGTAGATAGAAATTAACTCAAAGTAACTGTTAAATTGTCCGCCTCCCTAGTGTAATGGTCAGCACGCTCGGCTACCGTTCTGGAGGTCCCGGGTTCGATTCCCGGGGGGGGTCAAAAAAATATAAGTGATTTTTTCACTGTAATATTTATTCAATATCACCATGGACTGGTACCTGAAGCGAAGGGCTGATAACCTTTCCTTCATGTATAAACGATCAAGATAACACTGCGTTTATATGAAGCAGTGCCCTATGCACCATTGGGGTGCGGATAAGGGTTTTATTATATTAACTGTCAAACAATGATTGACATTCAAATTGAGGCAGGAATCTGATTTTAGAATGGCAAACTTTTA
The DNA here is from genome assembly GCF_059751285.1 of Brachycentrus maculatus. NCBI lineage: Eukaryota > Metazoa > Arthropoda > Insecta > Trichoptera > Brachycentridae > Brachycentrus > Brachycentrus maculatus. Next base: position 274,562 of record NW_028281276.1, on the reverse strand, counting down.
AATATCGAACATTCGAAAAAAGAATTTGAAAAAAATATATTCAAACTCAGGTAAGTACTTACACGTTTCCTCCCAAAGCGATTTGGGAAACAAACAAGACTCGCGATTTATCCGACGGACGAACAGCTGAGTCCACTTTTCCGCGTCAGGAAAAAGTTAACGACAGCAATCCTAGAATCCTGTTATTCTTCTTATTGTCCCCGACACACAACACTCCGTTTATTCCTCAGAGAAATTTAGCGTGCTGCCACACTGCGCGTCGTATCGTCTTGTAACTTTGTCTTATGTAAGTTTCTCGTCACTGATGTAAATTTTACATGATACTTTTTTGTGAAACTTCTTTGACGCGGAAGAGCAAATTGAACTGGACCGTGACATCGTGCTTCTTGACGGCTGATATCAAGTTGTATTAAAGTAACAATTTTTTTTTAAAATATCATGATTGTATTGTGAAATTAAACACATTAGTTAATATTTAAAATCTATGAAACAATAATGCAATTTAAAACATTTAAAATACTTAGTGATAGCAGCAGCAGTTTGCATAGCTTGTGATGCATTTTTAGTCAACAGATGGCGCTGCCATTGTAGTATAAAAAAAATATTTTCACCTGGTATGGATATTTAAATAATCGCCTATTCGAATGCAACGCTGTGTTAAAATTTTAAAGCAATGAAATTTAAGATCTCGACCACATAATAAAATAATTTGAATCATAATTATAACAAGAAAACGTATAAAATAGATTTTTATAATAATTATAAATAAAACACTCGTTTTTTACCACTTCAGTTTTATATTATATATAACTTAATCTACAAATGCTTCCATTTAAGGGTTTGAGTATAAACTAAATTATTTAAAAATGCAAAATAAAGCATAATTTTATTGTTGGGTTATATATCAAAAATTAAACAAAGTCATTGGATTTAATTCTACTTTTATTTACATATCTATGATAATATGTGACGCATTTTGTCTTATTAAGACATAATCAAGTACTCATAACTATCTGCAGTTACAATACATAATTTTACTGTTATTTTTAATATATTGTTATCATATCATTTTTTTATATGTAAGCTGTGCAATTCCCGAATAAATAAAATAAATAAAATCATATTTTGTATTAAGTTGTTATTGTTATATTTTTTCAATTGGCGATCTGATGAACAACGTCGCACGTCTGCCGGTCGCTTCGAGTCGTCGCACGGTTCTGTCGCGTAGCCGTTCTCCGCAAAGCCGGTCAGTGTGCGCAGACCTTAACCAGATGGCGCTCTCGGTAAAACGAGAAACGACGTTTGCATATCGGACGAGGCAGAATCTTTATTGGCGAAGTTTGGAGAAGGCGGATGAAAATTCTCAACTTTTGAATAAAACCCTCATAAATAAATATTTTTGAATTTTCGCACGAGAATCAATTAATATAAAACAGTTAACTTTTGTTATACAAAGGATGTACCTACCTAAGCCCGAATTATTTCGAAATTCTGAATGAAATATGAATAATAAAGCGGTTCTCAAAGTTATAATATTGTTTATTTTAGAAAAAGTTTCAGCTCTTATTTTTTTAGCTATGAGATATAAAAGCAATTAAATTAAAATATTGAGAGAAAAATATATGAAAATCGTAGATTATTAAAATAACAATTTTTTTCATATTTATTGTAAAAACAGACAAAATATTCTTACTCTCATATTTACGATTTCAAATTTACAATATTTTGCCCTTTGATACCCACCTGCACCACCCATTAAAAATAAGTCTTTTATTCATGCTTTTATTATTTCATAACTTTATGGATAAGGGAAGCAAATTATACAGCTTTATTGTTTCATTTTCAAAGTTTATTTTTACAATCGAGGTAAGTGCTTGATTATGTTTGATGTTTCTATTTTTAATTTTTGGTTCGAAAGAGTGATATTGGTGATTTGTCTGATTTCAGGCGTGCTCTCTTAAGAATTGTTTCCTCTTTTTTATGTTACTTTGTATTTTCATAATTCTTGCTGTTTTTTAAGTGGTCAAAAACTTGAAAATGTGACCAAAGAGTCCACTACACCAACCACGGGACTATCAACTCTTCTACAAAATTTATTGAAAAAGGGGAAATATTTGTGATATTCTACCTTCTTCTTCTTACTGGCTACATGTCAACTTATCATCTTTGTAGACTGCTGGGGTCAGCTATCCTCGTCCTCAGGTTGTAGGTCCTTCTGTCATGGACGACGTCACCTCGGCCATGTCTTCGAACCATGTTCTCTCCTTGCAGCATCCATTATTTTTTCGGTCGTCCTCTAGATATCTTTGTGATATTCTACCTTTATACTCGAAAAATTGAATTTCATAATTTTTTAAGCCTAAGCGGCCTATTATCTTGACATTAATTCATCTTATACTCAGCTACTCTCCGGTGCTATGAAGAAGACCGTTCCATTCCTATTTTTTTTGTTTTCTACAGAACATTGTAATAACTAAGTAGATCTTATTTTATTGTGGTGTAACTGTTTTTTTTAAATCTAGTATATTTTTTTAAATCTTGAAACATACAGTCAGACACTCATATAAACACACACACACACACACAAATATATATATATATATATATATATATATATATATATATATATATATATATATATATATATATATATATATATACATATATATATTTATACAGATTTATTTGTATACGTCTTTTAAATAACTGAATAATATATATTGACGTCAAAAATAATAATATTCGTATGTTTTTTTAAATGTCAAAATAAATCTAATTTTTTTAGAGCCCTTGAAATGATTCTTCACGAGAACGGTGCTATACAAATTGCCCATCATTATAATAATTATATAAGAATCCCAATGCCGTAAATAAATTGTATTATTGAAAAAGTAGAAATAATCACCGGGAAAATATATCCATTATCCGAAATTGGCGGTAATTTGTCCTTTTGAACACCTCCACGTTTTCTGCCTCCAGTTTCTCAATAAATAATGAATGGCCGGGGTGATAATTTGATACGTATCTTTCTACATTATTTGAACAAAACAGGGGATATTTACCCTGGGGTGGCAAAATTTCTCGATATATCTTTGACGTAATAAGATGAGTCACAGTTTATATCAAATACAAGGCGCAATTTACAGCAGGGGCGCGAATTTGGGGGCGCCAATGTTTGATGTTTTCTATTTATTGGAGGGTGAATGCAATTGGCCTATTCGCAAACACTCTCGCGAGTAGAGGGTTGCCAGAAGCCGTATAAAGGGGTGGAGAATATCTCATTATCTGCTACATGAATATTTTATTACTAAGAGGATTTCTTCTTTTAATGTGCTTTCTTTTATGTGGGTACATCATTATTATTTAATTATTATCAAGATAGCAAGTATTCACATTTCCTTTGAGTACAAATACAGTACAAATATATGTTATAACATAAAACAAAAGTCGTATGCCTGTAGATATATTTTTATTTGATGTGTGAATCATTGGAATGTTTGAATCTGATGTAGAAGCATGCAGGCTTTCTGATAGACCTCTCTTATAAAGCAATTTTATTTAATGAACTTATTTGCAAAAGAAATAAGAAAATATGAAAAAACATTGTTTCATTACGTAGGACTTAATATCCCTGTCACTGCCATTCTAAATAAATCCGAATTTATAAAACAGCCAAGTAAGAAGAATACAATTTATTAATTCCGCATAAACTTTGTGGAATAATTGATTACTTAAAACAAAAAAAAACACTGTTTAATACCACTTAATGATTTTTATTTCATAACACAGGTTTCGAAAACTAGCAGACCTTTTTTATCTAGAGTTTTACTTTTCACTCGTAGATGAAAATGTCTGTATGTTTCCGAAACTAGTCGCGTGTAATGAAATAAAAGTCAATAAGTGGTATTACACGAGAGTTTTATTTAAAAAAAATGAAGTACCCTAATGTAGGCAGTAAAAGGGTTTAGTGGTTGGTGAGTTTAATTATTCAGCTAGATCTGACTTCCGCCCGACGTTGACCGGTACACAAACGTCTCCACAACTCCAACCGACACAGCAGACAGACACGGAACAGTGCCAAGGTATTCTCAGAAAATATTTACTCATCGCATTTTCCACGTAAGCATTATTCATCGATATTCTATTACGATGTACGAAACATAATTCATGTTCACTCCATAGGTGGTGCATATAGACACTACAAGTCGTTTCCGAGCCACCTTGTCACTCTGTCAGTTCCACATCTTGTAGTTCCTCCGAGTACAGTCGATGAATGGTCTTCAGCGGTTTTGTATTTTATATTTTCACAAATTTAACAACAAAATTCTAAATTCTAAATTTCTTTATTTCTTTATCTCACAAACTTCCGCATGTTAAAACATTAAATATTATTTCATAATAATAATAAACCCATACTCCATATCACTATAAACTCTTCCTCACATTATCCTTCAATGTTCTATGGACACAATTCAAGGACTAATAGGTATTTGAAAATTATACGGAATGCATCGAAACTCATGTCACATTATATTTTTAAAATGAACCAAATGAATTTTTAATTTAAAAACTATGAAATTAAGTATACTCTATAAAAAACTAAAACAACTATAAAATAAGTAGTATTTACTAGTAGCAAACAATAAAACTCCCTCAACATTCTAACGACACGATTCTAAAATTTAGATTTTGCTACACATACGGTGTTTAATGTTTAACGACATGGAATGCATCGTAACACGCGTCACTAGATTTAAAGCAAAAGTGGTTTCCATAAGGCAAAATTTAAATACAAAAAAATATTTTAATGCAAAAATATATGTAGATATATGCAGATAATATTTGTAGATCAAATATAAAAAAAAACAATAAAAACAAAAGCTTCCTAAATTTATTTTTTAAAACGGCCATGAGTGTTCGTTCAGTCAGAAAAAATAAAAAGCTCTTTAGCTCCGATATTCACAATTATAAAATAAAATATTTCAATTCGATATAATTTCTTTTGAAGATCCTATATCTGCTTCCATTTTGAAATGCAAGAGCGCTCTCGGCATTAAAATACCAGGTCAGTGCATTCAGGTATACTAGAATTATTATCTAAGAACTTTGCCGATTAAAGATAGTTTGTGCAGAAATATGCTCCGATTGCGATTTTTTTTATTAAAAAAAATTAACCAGACGTTAATTTTTTAAGGGATTATTCCTTAAGAAAAATAATTAAAACTTTATTAAAAACTCTACTAATATTCTACTATAATTTCACTTTACCAATCTTCTCTGACATAATTTAAGTTTTATACTGACATTTTTTGGTGGAACTGCATTTAATAAAATAAAATAACAACTACATATAAAGTATTATTACAAACATTTTATTTTACCATATATTTATCTGTCCGACACCAGTCTGATGATGATAGTAACGACAAAACCCAGTGACTGGTCAAATAAAAAAAATGTGGAAAAAACTCTACAGCTGTTATTTTTTAAAAATATATCATAAAATGAAGTTCCATCAAGAAATCTCAGTACAAAACTTGAATCAGAAAAAGTGGTTACCTGATAAAATTCTATAATTTATATTTGAAGCACTAACTTTATAATTTTCCATTTTACAATAAAGCAAATCTTTTTTTTTTGAGAAAGATAGCGTAGCTAGTGTTTAATACTTTTAATATGTTAAAAGCATAAATTACTAGCAAATTAATTGAATTAGAATATAATTTATATTTCAAACACTAACTTTATAATTTTCCATTTTATAATTAAAATGTAACTTTGTTTTAAAATCACTATATATTTATAGTGATTTTAAAACAAAGTTACATTTTCATTAAATATATGATAACATACTAAAAAGATATCATGGATCAATCCATGGAAAGTCATGATGAGTGAATTTCCATGGATTTTTTTCTCGTCATGTTTACATAGTAATGTTTACATTAATAATCCCAAAAAATAGTCTTGACAAGTGTTTAATTTCTATAATAAACCCAAAAAAATAAAGCACATATGAAAAATGACTTTTAAATAGTATTTGATTTATTAAAATTAGTTTCAAAGACATTCGTAATCTCCGAAAAGATAAAAAGTTGAAATAGGAAAGTCTACATTAGGAATATTACAGCAGACGTGCATGGAATTTAAATGAACGGATAGACAGATGAGATCTTAAACGGCTGAAAGGGTGTGCATTAGAACTAATTGAAAAGATATTTCAAAATGTCGGCAAGGGACCTACACACGTTACAGGAATGGTAATATTTTATCGCCCGTGTAAGTGCATACTGAAGTAGTCACAAATATGACTCTTCATATATATATTGGATCGAGGATGCATCGTGGGGGAAACCAAATTACGAGTATATTATGCCAGGGTTTCATTCGTTTGCTACAAGTTACCTTTCAATTGTAATTGTTAATGTAAAAAAACACTTCTATAAGACCATTTTTGAGTTTGTTAATGTAAACACAACTAATTCCGAGAACTATGAATTCGCGTTCTCATGAAAACTTAAATTGTTTGTATTTTTAACAAAGAAATGTTTTTTTTTAAATTTTCTTATTGAAATCATCGTGTCATTCTGCAAAGATAAAGCCATTAAGTTTATTAATTCGGCAGGACTTTGTTAAATGGGAACATGGACAATAATGGTGATGAATTTTGGATATTAGTACTTTATTTTTGGATTAATCAGTGTTTTATAAATATGTATTAAAATTTTTATGTATTTCTAATTTTTCTTAATTGTTCATGACTTACCCTTTGTTTGTGACTGAATTTGATAATTTAAGTGTGTTATTTTTAATTAATCAATTTGTTCCACAGAGTTAATGCCATATCAATAAAAAACATACTTTATTAACAGTTTATCGGGACCCTTTTGTGTTTCTTATTCATACAATAAATAAAATAAAAATATTTGTTGCGATATCATCTGAAATAATATTTATTTTTTTACCAATTTTTCATTCAACGTCTGATAACACTGATCAATAATTCAAACCGTCGTTGGATTTAGAAGCACAAAAGTAAACTTAAAGCTATTTACACTTTGTAACTTAGTTAAACTGGTAACTTAAACTGAAAGCCTAGCCTAGCAGACATGTGTGTGCATACGTATGTTCACACTGCGAGATTGTAATGTACATAAGGGTACCATCTCTGCTGTGACAACACCGAATGTAATACAACACCCCCTACGTGTTCACACTTCATATTATATTTTACTCTCACACATTCTTTATCTACGGGTGAGAAATAAATAGCTGACAAACAGCTGGGCACATAGCGCGAACAATGCTCACTGCTGTTCTTACTGTGCACGAACGAGATTACCCTGTATAATCAAATCCTATAACACAAGATGCACTCTCAAAGAGTTGTTGGGATAAACACACATTTTGCAACCTAGAATAATACTCTGGTATGATACGATATTTTTTGGCGTTTTTTATGTATGTTATTAAAATCTAGGATTTGGACCTCACATACTAATATAAAAGTTTTTGCTCTGTAAAAAGCTTCTTTCATCTCACCAATAGATGTCTCTAGAGAGGTTCTAGTAATTCAAGAAAAAAGTTCAAAAATTGGTTCATAAATATAGAACTTTAAAGAATTCGAGTACTGTGGTTGTCAATAATGGGTAGAATTAGTGAATGTTACACGTGTGTAAATTAACAACTTAAACCAACCTCTGACGGTCGTCAGCCCCGTAAATGCCCAGACTTCCATATTTTTCTTCATCTTTGATGAGATGTCAAAAAATAATATGAAAAATATCTCCAATAATTGGAGATAATCCAGATTTGTGATTGGACACACTCAAAATGTTGTAGAATAATACTGATTTTATTTTTAATTTCTTCGTTTTCTTTTTGGTTGGGGTGTATTTAGTTTTTGCTGTTGTTTTTTGTTGTATCATTTCATTAAGTGTTTGTTTCCTGTTTTTAAATACAAGGTAAATATACTAATGATGGATTTTTAGATATTTGTTACAGTGTTTTCAAAGACATATTGTATGGAAAAAAGGTAAAGACAGTACAGATCAGCCGCTATTCTCCACCACACTTTGGGTGCATACATACAAAGTAAAATAGATGTATGTACAAGAGAGAAGTTATTACATAATAATTATGACAGAAAAGTGCATTTCAACTGACTTAAACTAACATTTATTGCCTCCGGGTAAATAAACGTGCTAATACAATAAAACTAAATATAAAAAACTAAATTATCCCCCTGGGAATCGAACCCGGGATCTCGTCATCTATGTTGAGATGTCATAAACGGAAAGTTATGTTAACGTCACATAGGTCATGCCTTGTTCATGTTAGCTTTCTGTAGCATCCATGAATTCTTTGGTCTTCTTCTACATGTTTTTTGAGGAAGATCCATGGCAATTATGCTAGTACTTACCAAATACGCAAACACGCACGCACACACACACACACATATATAAATGTATATATATATATGTATATATAAATATATACTTTTTTATTATTTTTATTTATTATATATTTACATTTTTAATTATAACATAATACATTTAAAACATTTACAAATGGAAAACTTTTATATTTCAATTCGCTGTGCTTCTCCAAAAAAGAGACTGAGCTCTTATGCTTGGAGAGGGACTTACACTCGTGGTTTAATGTTGTATAATAAATGGTATAATAGTATTTTTTGTGTATTTTTATATATAGATTAAATGTTATATTTACTCCGCACAAGGGTGTCTCTCAAATGTAAGGGTTGTAAGATATTTAACCAGACGATATGAGTGAATTGATCTTAGCAACCCCCTAATGCTGCGTTGGGGTGCGAAGTTAAGCACTGGATTCTACTTTCAGCTATCAAACTGGTAAATCTATGTTGCTGATACGAGACACAACAAATTAATGGGATGACTTATGAAGATGCTCTTTAATATACCATAAGTACCACATAAAATAAATACAAACAAAGCTTTTAATAAGAAAAGTAACATAATACAGCAGTAAAGCCAAAAACTTGTTAATTTATTCAAGTAATTATTTTTCGGAATTTGCAAATCATATCATGGAAACTAACCACTCATTTCACTCTCATACACTGAAATTATTACACTCTGTTACAAATAAAGGTCAAATCATAAATAATTTAGAAAATTTAAAAATACATAAAAATTTAAATTCAGATAAAACAAGAATTAATAATATACTGTTTCAAATACTTCACCATTATTATCAATGTTTCCTTTTACAAAAAATGTTGTTCCTTAACCCCCCTACCTATATTTATTAACCTAAATATATTTTTATTCGTTAGTTTTAATTTGTACCAGTACATGAAAACAATTGTCGTTTTCGAAACTAGTCGTATAAAACTCGATAAAGTGGATTATTCAAGTGTTTAATTTTAATAAAATTCATTCAAGAATATTAATTGAATTATATTACGAATAGAGTCGTTAATGTGAGAGCTATACATGTGGTAGAACATTGTTGTTCATACAAGCAAGAAAACTAGCAAGAGTATTAAAAATCAATTCTTATCGATCATTGTTCACTTCGTGTAATACCATTCAAAAATACTTATTTTTTGGTTGTATTACATATAGTGAACGATGAATGATAAGGATAGTGTTATATTACAATACCGCAAAGTAAAGAATATGACAAAAACATTTTTTAAAGAAATCATTTTCTTCTTTTGATTCTTATTCGCACCCAATAGGGTGCATAATGCAATGTCAACCTGATTTTTAACTTTATTCAAGCAGGTCAGATCTGTCTTTCTATAAAATTAACATTACAGGATAATAAATAAATATGAGGAATAATTGAAAGGATTAGGACATGTAAAGCGAATGGATAACGAGATAATGACTAAGAAAATATATGTGGCAAAAGTGAGAGGGAAAACAGAACAAGGACGACCGAAAAAGACTTGGCACGATCAGATCAATCAGAACCTTAAATCTGGCAGTGTCAAAAGTCTGCGTAATCGGAGGGCATGTATGACTAGATGTATGGATGTGAAGCGAGGAGTGTATGTCAGGACAGAAGAGTGTGGCGTTCCATCCTCTCTGCCTACCCCTGCGGAGAAACGGCGTGATGGTAGTAGTAGTAAATAAATATGAGAGTAACATGTTTTTTTCTACTAATTTTTTTAACGAAACGTTTTTATTGGTAAATTAAATATACAACCAATAAAAATGAAAGAAAATATTTTTTAATTAAAAAATGAGACACCAATTACATTCACATACTAGAAATCTTCTGAAAACATGATTTTCGAATTTTGCAGCTTTTAATTTGACCAGTTATTTTATTTAAATCATTTGTAATGTCTCCGAATACTGTTAAAAATCTGATTTTTTTCTACTAGGGAGTTATTTGTACATTTTGATAACTCAACAAATGAAGAAGAATATGGAAGTCTAGGTTGGTTTAGTGATTATTTAAATGGAAAAATCAAAACATTAATCGCGATATTTGAAATCATTTCAATTCACACAAATCTCGACATAACAAAACTATTCCAAGTTGTTTGTATGAAATCGAATGATGGAAATACCCAATTATAAATCGTTTCAAAATACATTAAGCAACTATTTGTTTTGCCCGTTCACGACCCTGTCGTGAAATGACTGCGATCGAAGGGTAACCATAACTATCCCCTTACAACATGCGAGTATGCATGACTTGATGGTATGAAGGCATGAATTTCGCATGGGGTTGTCTTTCACTGGTGATTTACAACCGACACTATACTATCCCCAATTATCTATTGCAAGAGTGACCAATCTTTCGATCACTTTTATTATAGGTGGCGATTATGTTTGGTACTGATATTTCTTGGAAAAACTGCATTTTATAGGGTTATTCATTATGATATTATTTTTTGACATCTCATCAAAGATGAAGAAAAATATGGAAGTCTGGACATTTACGGGGCTGACGACCGTCATAGGCTGGTTTAAGTGCTCACTTTACACACGTGAAACATTCACCAATTATACCCATTATTGACAACCACACTACTCAAATTCTTGGAAGTTCTATATATTTGAATCAATTGTTCTTGAATCACTAGAAATTCACTAGAGACATCTACTGGTGAAATTATTCATTATTCATTATGACTTAAAAAATAGACTTTCATTGACAGATCACGTTTGTGTCGAATTGGACTGTCATGGTTATTTTGTTTAGTGTTGTTTGATATTTCATAATGGAAAGACTTACTGACTTACTTAAAATTGTTCAAATTCAAGATCCGACCTTAAGTTGGTTATTTACTATGGGTAAGTCTTTACGAATGGCTTTACTTATTTCTTAGTTTTGATAGTGAATGATTAAACCGAAACCAGTAGTCACGAATAAGTATTTATTGAAGTGGTATTACACTAAGTAAACGATGAAAGATAAGGAGAGTTTTATAAAATAAAACAACTTTGTTTTAACCACTTTTTATTAGTTCATTTTATCCAACTATAGTTACATTATAGTTAATAACCCTTCCCTTTCGATACCAAAAACTTCCACGCACTCCATACACCATATGAAAATATGATTAAAAAAACGAGAAAAAACTCCTAAATGTTGCTTTATTGAGCATAGCGCAGCGAATACGTCAACTGCAGATGACAACTTGTGAGCTAATAATGAAATCTTATAAAGTTTATAAAATGTGCTACAAAGTATCTGCAAAAAACATTCAAGAAATGATAAGGAGAGTGTTTGATGAAAAACATTGATTAAAAAAAAATGGTTTCTAGTTCACTGTGTTTGCTGACAATACTCGATTTGCGTCATTTTTCTGAACCGTATATTTTCTAGACGGCACCCAGGATATATATAGTATATATATAAAGTAATACCTGTTTTACCCTCTGAATAAACAATTTACCGTCAAAATTATACTTAGGTCTTCCTTCCATATAGTGCGACGCGGGCGTTTTGAGTTAAGGATAATCGGCCCAGATAAGCAGCTTCCCGTTTTATAAACTGTTATTGCTAGACTAGCGACAGCCTGGAGAGATTACATATGTCAGCTGTACGTGAGATGTCTCTTAACCATTACTGTGAATACACCCTAATGTGGCCGGAATATGACATAACAGACCCATAACAATTTCGCCCCCGTTTGGCTATACTTTCGTGCTAGCATGTGAACAAAACTAAGCCTTAATATTTGTTTTATTAATACTTTGTTTAAGCTGAGTGGAGTTTGATTATTGTCTTTGTTTTAAGTTGTAGAATTTAATTTTGAAGTGAAACTTTTAAGAATTGAGAGTGAAATTTCAAGGACGTGTCACGTTTATTGTGCATATTTTGTTACATGAGCGAAAGAGAAATTGAGCTCTAATCAGGCATCACGAGAGTAGAGTGAATGAAAGCGACGTATTGATAATGATACACAGTGCTAAAATAAGATACTCCTGACTTGACCACTCTATTCGGTCTTCCTCTGATCCTATTTCCAACTTCATTTGGCACACATATTTGTTTTGCCGTTCTTTCCTTACTCGTAAAATAGATAAAAATAAAAACGCCACCGACAACACACATAAGGTTTGGTGGGTCTCTGAAAAAATGTAATTATGTATGCGAATTTTAAAAAGAAAAAGAAAAATTGTTTCACATGTCCAAAGCGCTTCAACACATCTTTTTATGTATTAATCGATAGTATTTATTTCAGATTTGTATTCACTTATTTTTTATTTCACCATTGTTATCTTGACGTAGTGTTATCTTGATCGTTCTTACATGAAGGCAAAGTAATCACTCCTGTGGTTCAGGTACCAGTCACCCTTCCCCTTCCCCCGCAAATCGAATCCGGGACCTCCAACACGGTAGCTAAACACGCTAACCATTACACGAAGTGTGGGAATGTTATATTAGTGTGTATCTATAATTAATACTCGGTATAAGTTTTTAAGCAACGCTCGATAATATAGTGGTTCGTTATTTCTCCTGGAATAAATTTATGGGTTTAGTTAAGAAGGAGCTCTGGTGTCTCCATTATTAATCATGATAAATCGGAAAGGAATTCCGGATGTCTTCGTAAAAAAAGACATTTACCAAAAAGTTTCGGCGCTATCTTGAATAGTTTGGAGATAGCTGTCAGGTTAAGTGCTCAATCCTTTATAATCCCAGGGCGCTACGTGAAGTGCACAAAAATACTCACGTTAATTACATATATATATATATATATATATATATATATATATATATATATATATATATATATATATATATATATATATATATATATATATATATATATATATATATATATATATATATATATATATATATATATATATATATATATATATATATATATATATATATATATATATATATATATATATATATATATATATATATATATATATATATATATGCAAATGAATGTGTTTTAATATTTTTAAAATCAATACAATTAAAGATGAATATGTATGTTTAAAGCGTTTGCCTAGAATTTTCACTTATGAATTACGTGTCGGGTTGTGGTCCCATGGTTTGTGTCGCGGACTGTAAGGTAAGTGAGAGTTTCTCGGTTCGAACCTACTCTACCACAATTTGATACCTATTTCTAATAATAAGCCGCTTAGGCTGACAGAAATAGTATGATATTGAAATATTTGTGTAAATAATAAAAACAAACATAGTTCAGTAGGGTCACGATAAGCGGTATTGGATAAGCCGTAGCTAGATTTAAAAGTTTAGGTTTTCACAGGGCTGGTTAAGTTTTCATTTCACACAAGTGCAACATTTACCATTCTACCCCTGATTTATCATACAACCATATAACTTCAATTTTTGGAACTCCTATGTATGACACAGTACATGTGAGTTCACTAGAGCCATCTACGGTTGAATTGATAAGGCTTGAATTTAACAGAGTCTCTTTTATTTGGAAGTATGCAAAAAACTTACTGGATTGTTTAACATACTAGGAAATGCCTAAAAACATGATTATTTTTTTTTTCCTGAACAATACCTGAACCTAACCTTGTATTGCTTGTAAATATCTTGAAATAATTCATAACAAACATTTCAGTATACAAACTCATCTCTCCAAGGTATAGACTCGGTTTAAACGAAGTGTTGGAAACATGTCTAGAATATTCTAATCAAAATATTGTGGGAATCTTTTAGTGTGAAAAGGGTACATTAAAAACCGTTCTATTTTCTTCAATTTAAACAGATGTAGCTCGAGTTTCTTAATTTTTTTATCAATGGGTTTTTGGAATTTAAAAAAAAAGTTCATTTCTTATTTATTTTATCCTCTTAATAATAAATTTCTCTTGATAGGCAGAAATTGTACGTTTGAAAAAGTTTGAGGTATTCAAAACATTTATGTAAAACGACTAGCTCCCGAATTTCACAGATTTAAATTGTACTTTATCCTTTAAACCCATTTATTTACTCAATGGTGCAGAGTACTAAATTGCATCAACGGTGTGTTATCTTGATTGTTAATTACGTTAAGGCATTGCGATCAGTTCTGCTAATCAAGAACCGATCAACGCGATACTAAATGAATATTATTGTGAAAATTTTCATATTTTAATTTTGACCCTTCGGGTATTCAACGCAGTAACCAAACGCTCTGACCATAAAACTTCGGAAACGAAGTCTTTACCACGTATGTAGTATAAAAATTCACATTTTTAAAGTGTGACCGAATCCTTGTTCACAAATCTGGGTTTAAAATTTATTTACAGGGCTTATGATCTGATTTAGTGACAACGTATGTTCCATGCACAATTTCACCCATGATTGACAAACATACAATCTTTTTTTTGGAATTCCTACACATATTATAAATCTCATGAGGCTTTATGTGTGAGTTAATAATAATGGTAATAAATTTAGATAACTTATAAAGCGCCATTTTCGTAATAGACTACCTCAAGGGCGCTTCACTGTGAATGAATTGGAGAAAATATTATGGTGGAAATGATTTAGCATACAAATGTGTTTTTAGTTTTTTTTCTAAAGATCAGCTCACTCTCAATATTTCTAACCATCAGTGGAAGAGCAATCCACGCCATCGGCCCCGCAACAGCAAAGGCACGCTCGCCAAATTTAGTGCAGCCATCTATGGTTGGAAAAGTTCATACGTTAATATTCTGACGTTCTTTCCAAATCCAAATTCTTTTTTATTCATGGTCATAGAATTCCTCTGCTTCACATTTTATAAACCTTATAAAATTTAAAAACTTTGTTTTAACCACTTTTTTGATTATTAGTGCACTTCAACCTACCGGTTTCGACAAGAACCTTGTCATCATCAGGGTTTGTTAAATTCTTAAACATTAAAAACAATGAAATATTCAAAATTAATTTTAGTAAATCTCATGACGTTTTATGTGTGAGTTCACTGGACCCATCTACGGTTAGAATGGTTCAGACTTCCGTATTAATTTTCATCTATGGTAATAGAAGTAGAGGAAGACCGAGAAAAACTAAGGGTAGTGAAGGATTTCAAATTCTTGAAAGTGTTCAAATCAATCAAAATAAAAAACGACGGGTATGTATAATATAATGAGATGTATGAATGTGGAAGAGGCGAAGTTTTTCGGAAAGGCAAGATTTGTGAAGCGTTCTATTCTCTTTGCCCACCCCTGCTGCGGGATGACAAGTTATTTAGTAAGTTATTTTTTTTATTTATTTTTATTGATTTGGCGTTTAATTTGTAGAACTCCATTTTAATTTATGTATTAATTTTAAATCAAACACAGATTTTTTAGTAGACTCAACTTAGTAGACACAAAAAATCTGTGTTTGATTAAAAATGTAAATTTTAAATTAAAAAATTAATAAAAGTAAAATTAATACATATTTAGTTAGTACACGTCACTTGTTGTTCAATTGAATGATTTCACATCTCCCAGCTCGAATCTGTGTAGCGTAAGAATAATAGATTCAGCCGTTATCATTATTATCACTTCTATTTTCGCATTTCCTTCTGGCCTGTTTCCACATTCGCCGGCACAATGAAACGTCTTCAACAAACATCTCGGATAGACCTAGCGCCTGTTCCAGACGGCTCAACAAGGAATCCTCCCGCTGCCGTAGACAATGGACCAGACAGGTATATTCTTGGGTTGTCTTCTGTCAAAATAAACAACGGCAGATAAAATGGACGGCGAAATGAGTTAAAGCCTCGGGGTTTGCTCTACCCATTAATTTATGAAATACGATGGATATTGCAAACTCAAATACACTTGTTTTAATGTGTAACTCTCTGGAATACACTCTGTATTGAAATATTACATTATTTACAACATTTTGAGTGTGTCCAAATACTTGTCCACAAAATCTGGATTATCTCCAATTACAGGAGTTATTTTGATATCATACAATAAATGAGTTTCTGCTTGATGATAAGCTTCTTTACATCCCACCAATAGATGTTTATAGTGAAGTTCTAGTGATTCAAGAACAAGGTTTCTAAATTGGTTCATATATATAGAACTTACAAGAATTTGAGTAGTGTGGTTGTCAATAATGAGTAGAATTGGTGAATGTTACACGTGTGTAAAGTGATCACTTAAACCAGCCTATGACGGTCGTGAGTCCCGTAAATGCCCAGACTTCCATATTTTTCTTCTTCTTTGATGAGATGTCAAAAAATAATATTACATTATTATTACAGTAAAACTTCGATATGAAGGAATTCTTTTTAAAAAGAAATGAATTAAAAAAATAAGTCCACCTCCGTAGTGTAATGGTCAGTACGCTCGGCCACCGTTCTAGAGGTTCAAGGTTCGATTCCCAGGGGAGAGGAAAAAAATTTTTCACTCTAATATTTACTTATTTTTACATTGGACTGGTACCCAAAGCGGAGGGCTGATAACCTTTCCTTCATGTGTTAAAAATCAAGATAAGACTGCGTTTATATGATGCAGTGCCCTATGCACCATTGGGGTGCGGATAAGGATTTAAAGATACACAGTTAATAAAGTATGTCTAAAATACACAGTAATAATATATAGTAAATTGTGATAACATTTAAATTTATTGACCAAATTAAACTTAAAAATGGTATGATGTAAACACAAAGTAACTAGAATCAAATAATGACCATTTTTAACGTTTAATTGAGAATGATTATTATTAAAAGAGATACGCGGTGTATACTTACGATACCGCATCATTAAGATTTCCCCTCGAGATTGCGAATATTATGAGTTGAGACATTTAAGAATGCTGCCGTTGCCGCATTTCCAGCGGATAGGGAACATTGTAGGGAGTAATAAGGAAACTAATTACGCGGAACTCCATTGCACTTGGGGGGATTGAATTGTGCAGTCCGGTACAGGGATATAGGTATAAATAAGGCTCTGCGCTCATTGCAGCTCGCAATCAGAGCTCTGTAACGGTACATGGAAGGGATTAGACCGACTGAGATCAAACATTCTTTGCTAAAGATAAAGTTAATCTCACGTGTTGTTAAGAAAAACATCTGTTTTTCCTTTTAAATGTAAATGAAAATAATATTTTCGGCAGTTACTTTGCAGTAAAATGTTTATCACTTTTACTTGGTACATACCACTATTTATTAAAATCTATTTTGATTCATTCAATATTGTTATGGAAGAACGTATAATATCTATGTCGTAGTCATACAGGAGAAAGTGACCAAGTGTATTTTTATACAAAATCGCGATTATTGACTATTTGCCATCTGACTAGCTTAATATTGCTCTGAAAAAATCCCAAATGATTTCAAACTTGGAAGTATAATATATTGACTTGTTAAAAATGACTAACTGCATTGATGTTTATTTTCTTGCCAAGCAAAAGTGACTTAAATGGCCCTCTTGAACATTTTAAGTTTTGATAGTTAGTCACTTTTTCGTGTACGACTATGATTTGAACATTAATATTTTTGAGAAAAATATGATATTCTTTAAAAAAAACAAATTTTCCAAAAAAAATCTTTAAAAAAAAAACAAACTTTATTCGGCTTGTATTTTCTATTTCTTTTTTCACTCATTATTCCACGTTTCCAAAGCATATCCACACACCTTAATTAATTTTATCTATAATGCTAATCACATTCCTTATTCCACCATTCACATATCTATTATCATTCATTGTATTTCGATTGCAGTCGTCTTTTTTGTAACTCCATTCTTTACTTCCATTAAAGTCGGTACCAAAAGCTTATAATAAAATTCATTAAAATTACTCAAATTGATTTCATCGAAGAAGCTAACCAATCCTGTTTTTAATTTTTTTTTATCAATTCATTCACTCAGTATATCTTCTTTTTTAAACCATTATCTGCACCCTAATGTTGTATGGGCACAGCATCGTATAGAAGCAGTGTCTTCTTGATTGTTAAATACACGAAGGAAAGGTGATCAGCCTTGTGCTTCAGGTACCAGTCCAGGGTGATATTTAATAAATATTCGACTGAAGAAGCACAAATATTTATTTTTATCCTTTTGGAAATCGAACTCGAGACTTCCAGCACGGTAGCCAAGCGCGCTAACCACTACACCATGGAGCTTAGAACTTCTCTATTGAAGTTAATCTTACGTTTTATCAAGTAAAACATATATTTTTTCTTGTAAATATGAGTGAAAATATTAGTTTCGATAAATAATTGGTTCGGCAGTCACTTAGTAGTTGTATATTTTCCTAAAATGTTTTTCGCAGATGCTTTGTGGAACATTTAATAAACTTTACAATATAAAAAAAATTACCACTTTTTATTGGTACATTTTTTCTCCACCCAATTTCGACAAATCGTCTGGGTTTAGCAAGGTTTAACAAGTTCATGTTAAACCCTGATGATGACAAGGTTCTTGACAAGATGACGTCTCAACTAGTGATATCACCGTCAGTCAAAATCCCACATTTATCGAAATTACATCTAACATACAAATAATCCGATAACAGTGCATCATTATCTTGATTGCAAAATTTGATGAACTATTGATTTTTAATGATCGGCAGCATGGCGGACGTTACACTATTTTATAAAATGATTACTTTACCCAGCCAAATCTTTATTTGGGTCATTAGCCCTAAAATGCTCAGATTTCCATCTTTAAGACATGAAAAATGATAGAAACTTCGTTGCCTTAAATAAAATCCTAAATTTTTGTCGATATGTACGCATAAAAAACAAGATTCAAATAGAGACCGATTAATAAAAGAAAATCGATAAATCATTTTGAAATGTGTTTGTATAACGTACATCATATAAATTTAGTACGAAATATCTACTTTTATCAGAGAATTTAAAATCAATTTTGCTTTAAACTCTTATTACGTTTTGTATGTAATAATCAAGGTTTTCAACTGTTTTTTTGTGTACATAATATTGAATTTCGTCTAGACTCCCATCAATCTATTAATGTCTGTAACAATGAAATCCCATCACTAGTCAAATTTAATTGTTACTGTAAAATAATATTGTAAAATAAAATACAAATATAATGAGTAATAAATTGAACAGTTTTTAGAGCGTATGTTTTATTTTATTTTATGTACACTCACCTCGTTCAGACTTGGTATCAAGTAATATTGATCGTGCAAATAATCATTTCTAGGGTTCTTTTTATTTTCACAATTCTAAATGGATAAACATAAAAGAAAATCTAGAAAGATAAAGAAACATTTAAAGGGTGTTCTGAGAAAACGAGCATTGCTTTTATGTGTTGACTGGACTTGATACTCATTGCTGTAAACCAGACGCACCCACTAGCCGACGCGAGGACTGGGGCTTGGAACCAGAAACATATGGTAAGTGGACTTGTTCATTCTAAATTTGACGATAAATATATTTTTTAAAATGTTTAAGAGGTGCAATGAAAATAATCCTTCGCAAAATTTGGTTTATTATAAATACATACACTACGTAGAACTATTTTTTTTTTTAAAGTTCAATTTATTGTTTCGGCTGTCAAACTGTGAAAAAAATCAATTTGGTAAATATAAATATTTCTCTATTGAAATAGTGGTATTTATCAAGTGAATTTAATTAGTTTATTTTATCTTTATTCGAACCTTTGAGGTGAAGTATGCAACGTTTATTTATTCCTTTATAAACATTCATTTGTTAACTTTGTATGTATTTACATATATCGTAGTCATACAGGAAAAAGTGACCAAGTGCATTTTTTTACAAAAACGTGATCATTGACTATGTGATATCTTACTAGCATAATATTGCCCTAAAAAAATCCCAAAGGATTTTTAACTTGTAAGTATAATATATTGTTAAAAAAGACTCACTGCATTGGTGTTTATTTTCTTGCCAAGCAATAGTGACTTAAATGGCCCTCCTGAATATTTCACGTTTTTATAGTTGGTCACTTTCTCCTGTACGACTACGATATGTAAATACATATACTGAATACATTTATTTAAAAAAGTAAGCATAAGTTTAAAAACACATTTATGTATAGAGTTTAAACACTTGTAAAAGACCAATGTTGAGTTAATTAAAGTAAACATGGCTAGTTTTAAAAACTTCTGATATTTTCAAAAGTGTTTTATTTTTAAATTTAAATCATACTGTTATCACAAAGTCAATGACAAATAAATAAAACAGAGTATAGTGTATGAGTCATTTAATCAAATATTTTATATCATTATGTAAGTACAATAAAACTTCCATAAGGATAAGATGAATTTATTTAATCATAAACTCTATTCTGTATTTCAAATATTTTTGCATTTCATAATATATTATAATTAAAAGTACACAAAAATGTATAAAACTAATACAAAAAAAAATCCCACAAAGGCATTGCCTGTGAGTGGGTATGCATTTAATTTTAGGTTATAATAAAAGGGCACTGGAAAGAATATAATAGATTTCAGAAATAAAATAAGATTAAAAGTGCTAAATATGAATATAAAAAAAATACCGTAAAGTAAAATATTTGAAAAATTTTCAAACCATTATCGTGATGTATTATTTTTTATATATTATAATAAGGCTCTTATTCTTTTTATGACGAAAATAAATATGGCTAGTCTAATAGTCCAATCTAGATTCTGTTATGTCTAGGGCGAAATGAAAACAGCGCAGTGTTTGCTAAGGTTTTACCTCTCTTATGCTGTAGTAAAATGTTGCGAGTAGCCAATCTGCCCATTCACGATAACACTATCAGGACTTAGAGGGTTACTGAATATTTTACCACCCCAATCAGTAAAACAATATTTTCCATGGAAAATAATAATAACTTTATTCTAAATAATAAATACAATTCATTTGAAAATATTTGTTTTATTTAATATTGAATATAAAGTAATGAATAAAAAGTATGAATTTAGTTTTTTATCTTCCATATTTTAAGGGTTATGGTTGACGCGTTTGACATACATGAGGTCATTTATATATTGCTGGTATAGATATAAACAACAAATAAAATAAAAAGTTTTGTAAGTCTCAACTTAAAAACAAACCATCCATATTTTTTATATGGAAAGTGAGAATCCTAGGGCCTACGACCTGGCACTTGGTTGGCTAAAATCACGAGTACCATACATCTCTATGACATATCTAATATACAAACGAGTAAAATGAGAAGTCAATCACAGGATTAATAATCCGGTGCTTGATATAATAAATAATAATAATGTGATGAATAAGGATACTTTATTTAATCTTTAAAAATATTTTAATTTATAAATATCAATATTTCTTTCTGATACATACTTGGTGATACTTTTTTTTATAATTATTGTAAAAAAATAAAATACAATCTTAATTTTTCACGATTTAAAAATTATTAACGACACTAACCATGGGACCCGACACCGAATAATTATTAAACAAGGAAGAAATACATAAAAATCATTTAAAATATGAATTTTGACAATTGCAAAAAAAATGGTAAAAACCATAAAAAATGCTTATGATATTAGATACGTAATTTAAAAATAAGTACTTGTGATTCTAGTTTAAAAAAATAAACCATGAATTTATGGTTTTTACCGTTCGTGAAATCCTGATATATGTGGATATAATTCTAGTTCTTATGGTAATAAAACTTTCCCACGTGACAAAGTTGCATTCCATGATTCAGCATATTTAAAACGCGGGAAAAAGTTTGAAGATTTTTTTTTAAATAAAAATTAAGTTGATATTTTTTGAATTGCATATTTTTTTTAATTAATTGAAAAACGTTGATGAGATAGAATAATTCAATATGGGATTTATAAGGTCTGTCATTGGATGGTTAAATGCTCAATTCAATCAATGTGCCATATTTACGATAGTTACACTGACTTATCAATTGATTTCAGATATCTGCTGATTTTTTTGTTGTTGCCAAAATCCAGTATTTGTGTAAAACTATTTGCATATTTCAAGGACCAGTCTGATGATGTCGGTAACGACGAAACCCGGTCGCTGGTCAAATAAAAAAAGTGGAAAAGCTAAAAATATTGGTTTTAATCTAATAATATATTAAAAATGCAATTCCATCACGAAGTGTCAGTGGATAATATGAATCTATTAAGGACATCGTTATGAAAAATATTTGCAGCATTATTATTTCATAAATTGTTTGCAAATACAGCTTAGTGGCGTTTTACTCTTTCTGCCTACCATTGCGAGGTAAGCTAGTTTTCATTTCATTTAGGTTTTACTTGGCAAATGCCACAATTTCTTAGAATCTATTGTGGCACGTGTTTCGATGCATTCCGCATCATTTTTAAACACCGTTTGTGAAGCTGTCTTTGGGACGTTGAAGAATGAAGAGGGGGCAAGAGATGCTTTTTATTTTTATTTATTACTTACGATTTCCATAAAGTGGTAATTACTGTTAATAACATAAATTAAAGTGGATAGATATTACTAGAAAGCGACTGCCGAATCAAATAATGAATGTTATAAATAGTTGAAGAAATTGATTAAAACTAAAGACTGATATAAAAAATGATATTGGCTGCAATGCATCGTTTTATTTATACGATTAACTGGAACAGCACCACGTTAACTAATACTGGTTAAATAGTCCAAATACCACTGACTTTTCATGGTCACCTGGTATTTTTTGCTTGTTTCGCAGTTAGCGAGGCTTCTGAATTAATCGAGCGGGCTTCGCGCTACTAACAAATTTGGAAACATGCATTTTTGCAGCTACTCACTTTATATTGCGCTTTGAATAGCATAGTTTTGGTAATGCACCTCCACATTGGAATTTTATAAAGTGACCGAATGAAAAATAAACTAGTTACTTTAATCAAAATTAAAGAATAATAGGCGAGTGTATGTGTAACGCGATCCATGAATGTAAAAGTGACGAAGATGGTTTTAAAAGACAGAGTGGTGTGGCGTTCTATTCTCTCTGCTTACCCGTTATTTATTTTTTAGTTATTTAGTTACTTAGTTTCATTAAAATATAAAAATAAAACACTTATAGTCCGCCTCCGTAGTGTAATGTTCAGCACGCTCGGCTACCGTTCTGGAGGTCCCGGGTTCGATTCCCAAGGGGGGTAAAATAAATACATGTGATTTTTTCACTGTCATATTTATTCAAAATTACCCTGGACTGGTACCTGAAGCGGAGGGCTGATCACCTTTCCTTCATGTGTAAACGATCAATATAACACTGCATTTATATGACGCAGTGCCCTATGCACCATTGGGGTGTGGATAAGGGTTTTATTATTATAATATCACCTTTGAGTTTTTTTCATATAAACACGGCTAGTTTCGAAAACTACAAATGTGTATGAACAGCTAAAAATACTGAAATGTTTGCATTTTTAAATTGAAAAATTAGGAAATGTATTTTAAAAGCTAATAATATATGTTGTGATAGAAGCAGAGAAAGACCGAAGAAAACTAGGCATGATCGAACATTTTGAAAACTTGAAAGTGGCCTGGTCATGAGTCGAAATAATCGGTGTGGTATGTATGAGGAGATGTATCAATGAAAAAGAGGCAAAGATTGTTTGAAAAGACAGGTTAGTGTGGCGTTCTATTCTCTCGGCTTACCCCTGCAACAAAGCGATGGACGGTTAGTTATTTAGTTGGTAATATGGTTGTCAAACTATTTGAGGAACAGTATATTCACATCCCACGATTTAAAAAGTTTTATAAAAATATCTAATATACTCGTATGCCAAAATTTATTTTTAATGATTTTTAACGATGAATCACAAAAAAAATATATACAGTGTCGAACAGATTAATTGAAACAAAACTTTTTTCGATGTATTTTCGTAAAATGTTTTGTAAAATCGTTTGTTTATTAGTTACATCACAAATTAATATTAAATTTGATCTCATTTGGGCTCAATGAAAGATTTTACTCTTTTTGGCATCTTTTACATATTTATGATGCCATTTTTTCGTCTCGAAACCATATCTGAATTATGGAATAAATGAGCTTTTCTACCATAGTGCAATCAATTTTGGAGAGCCGATTCTTACAGATTACCGATAGATTTCCAATAAGGGTTATTTCTGGAAAAATTATTGACCGGTCCAATGTAATTTATTGTTTTTGTGTGATTTTTTTTATCATTTATTTGGATTTGTGGCAGGGGGTAAAATCCTGCTGAAATATTCCATTACTATTTGACTTTCGTTTTTGTATCTTTGGTAGTACAGGGTTATTTATTTCGTAGTTTTAAGATGAAAACGCTGGAATTTGATGCCTGTCGAACTCAACTGTCATATAAAGTGTAATAATATTAGTCCTAACTTTAAAATGATTTTTTTTTTTGTAAATGTATCGCTGGGTGTGTTTTATTTAGCTTTTTTTCGAAACCGAAAAATAAATGACCCTGTATCTTTTCCAGTAGAATTGGGTGATATTTCTCGCTATTCATCATCTCAGTAATTAAAAAAGCAGCCGTGGTCCATAATAAGAGGAACACCCCTAAAACATTTTTTAGAGAGAAAAAAAATTGTTTCAATTATACTTTTCGATACTGTAACATATAATATCGCTTTGAATCATCTTACAATGTTATTGAAATCCAACAATCCCTTTTCTGCGAATAAAAATGTCACCAGATGGGACGTTTCAGCAACTTGTTCACTTCCAAAACGCGCTGAATCAGGGATTTTTCATACTAGTCTGACGATTAGCGCAGCCGGCTGCCATTGATCGGGCTTATCTAGTTCTTTTGGATGGAGGAATAAAACACTGAAAATCTGGCGAAGAAAAGTTCACCATTCCGTCGGTCGGAATTTCAACATTCTGGAAATTTTAAGAACCGCTGTGAAGAATAATTTAAATAATTTAATCGTTGGATTAATTTTATGTTTTTTATTTATTTACGATCTCCTTATCATTCATCGTTCACTTTATGTAATACCACTTTTTAAAAGTGAACGATGAATGATAAGGAGAGTGTTATATTACCATACAAAAAAATTGAATTTGCTTGTAATATACAAAATTTGTTTTATTTATTTATGTATTTAATAATGTTTTAATTATTGACTATCACAGATCTCTGATTAAGTAATCAAAGGTTGCATTTTTTTGCGTTTGACTTTATGGTTTGTGAAACAAGCTATACTCGACCACGCATTGCTATGGCCCAGTTAAGTTAAATAAAATGAAAAAAAAAACAAGTAAAAAGCGCAAATTTCACAATATGTTGAATCTCACAATGCTTGCGAAATAAAAAAAATAGAAATTCATGAAACAACACCCCAATCGTCCAATTGACAGAGGATGCCAAGAAGTACGCTGGTCACCATTGGAAATGTTGCTATTAATTTCAATAGATAGCGCTGCCATTGGGTTCAACAAAACTGTTTTAACAAAACATGTTTTTACCTGTCGCATATTACACCTGTCACATTTTTCTTTATATAGTGAGATAAAAATTAGTAATAACGTTGTGTCTAAATTGCAAAGCAATAAGTAAACAAGATTATTGAGCCTCAATATTTAAATTAGGAAAATGTATATTTTTATTTGTAAAGATATGCGTTTAAAAGATTTTAATATTTTTACAAAAATGCTTTTTTGTCTATAAATACCATATATCGGATATTAATTTATACTCAGTGATAAAATGAAACATTATCGAGTATGTAAAATACGTACATGTTTTTTTTTCATAATAAAAATAGCATTTAACTTACACGTACTTATATATACGACTACAACTTTAACCGTTACCAAATAAAGAGAATATGTTCTGAAAAGTGAGAATATCCAATAACGATGACATATTTCACAAAACTTTTTACTGAACATATTTAAAAAAAAATCTAAATTGAAAATTCACTCCCACATACAAAATTGAATGATAGAATTTTGAATAACATAAGCATATCATATCAAACCGTTATAACATATAGACATCAATGTTTCCAAGGGCTCACAATTTACTTTTATAATTTTAATTTCATATTATTTTTTGACATCTCATCAAAGATGAAGAAGAATATGGAAGTCTGGGAATTTACGGGGCTGACTACCGTCAAAGGCTGGTTTAAGTGATCACTTTACACACGTGTAACATTCACCAATTCTACTCATTATTGACAACCACACTACTCAAATTTTTGGAAGTTCTGTATATATGAACCAATTTAGAAACCTTGTTCTTGCATCACTAGAACTTCAATAGAGACATCTAGTGGTGAGATGTAAGGAAGCCTTTTATTAAGCAAAAACTCTTATATATGTACATATGTGAGGTCCGAATCCTGAATTATAATCACACACATGAGAAACGCCAAAAAATACCATTTTCATTTTAATTATTAAGCTTATAATTTGACCAGATAATTTATTTACAACATTTTTAATGTGTCCAAATACTTGTTCACAAAATCTGGATTATCTCCAATTACAGGAGTTATTTTCATATTACAATTTTTTTTAACATCTCATCAAAGATGAAGAAGAATATGGAATATGCCCAGACTTCCATATTCTTCTTCATCTTTGATGAGATGTTAAAAAAACAATATGAAAATAACTTCTGATAATCCAGATTTTGAGAACAAGTATTTGGACATACTGAAAATGTTGTTAATTTAATATCATATTAATTACTACCAATATTTGCTGAATTTTGGAGCACATAAAAGTTTATGCACCAGATAATTACGAGCCCAGCAACATAGACTTTTTGGTCTTCGTGAGTGCAGATTCAATTTACCGTAAATAATGCCTAAGGGAGTATAATTGGTTGGTTGAATAGCCTGCCAAGATCGGTAGATACATTTAATATAAGGATGTCAGATTTCATTCAGCTTCTCACTGACTCAGTAACATGACGCATATTGTATTTTATGTATCAAAAGCATTGTTAGCTTTATGATATTGTTAAATAATACTTTCCTTATCATTTGTCCACCTCCGTAGTGTAATGGTTACCACTCTCGGCTACCGTTCTGTAGGTCCCGGGTTCGATTCCCAGGGTGGGTCAAATAAATAAATGTGATTTATTCACTGTAATATTTATTCAATATTACCCTGGACTGGTACCTGAAGCGGAGGGCTGATCACCTTTCTTTCATGTGTAAACGATCAAGATAACACTGCGTTTATATGAAGCAGTGCCCTATGCACCATTGGGGTGCGGAAAAGGGTTTTATTATTTTATTATTATTCCTTTTCATTTACCGTTCACTTTGTGTAAAACAACTTAAAAACTGTACTTCGTGACTACCGATTCGGTATAACCATTCCATCATTATGTCAACGGTAGCATAAAGACATTACAATGGTCTCCTTTATACATATATGAAACAAAAATTGATATTTTTATTATTATCTTGAAAAGAGAGTAATTTTTTCACAATGGAAATGTTTACAAAAGCGAACTAAAATTATATTTGATTGATCATTTTTTTAGCGGGGAGGTCTAAGTTGATTGCTTTACTTATTTCTTATTTTTCAAGATTAACTAAACAAAATATTAAATTTAGAGAAATTTACATGAATACCAAGTTTTTCTTGGTCTTCTTCAATTCTGTTTTGAACTACGTTTGCCTCGTATTTTTTTTACTTTACATTATTCACTGATTCGAATCTTATGCCCAAACTACAACAACGTACCTTTCTTAATTTCAAAAATGATCGATTAATATTGAATTTATAATTCGATAGTGTAATGGCAAAGGGGTTAATCTGTAATTTTTTTCATTTTCTATGTTTATTCCAAAAAATGTCTAAAATATTGTATTCCATCATCTAGGAAAAGGATATAGCTGTAGTTGCAATACTTATTTAGTTTTTTAAGATATTTTAAATTAATTTATTTCATTTCAAATAATTAATTAAGTTTGTTCTTGCTCTCCTGTGAAATTTGGTCTGAGACAGATAAACCCCTTTGCTTTTACACTACCAAATTTATAAATATTAAGATTGAATATATTTAGACACGTGTAATATCAGATTTTTGATCTTATTGTATACGCACGAATAATTCAATTCAATTTCCAAATCAAAATACTTTTGAAACAGAAATCTTATAATAAAGTATATAACACGTGTTCCGATATATGATATTCAACATCTTCGTCAAGCATCAATGAAATTGTAAAACTCAAAAATAATAAAAAGACTACCCTTCAAAGTTCCAAGAAAATAACTCTCAAATAAAATATAACTACTACATCTACTACATGTCCGCCTCCGTAGTGTAATGGTCAACACGCTTGGCTACCATTATGGAGGTCAAATAAATATAAGTGATTTTTTTCACTGGATTATTTATACAATATTACCCTGGACTGGTACCTGAAGCGGAGGGCTGATCACCTTTCCTTCATGTGTTGACGATCAAGATAATACTGCGTTTATATGATGAAGTGCCCTATGTACCATTGGGTGCGGATAGGGGTAAGAAGAAGAAGACATCTACTACCATCACGCTGTTTTTCCGCAGGGGTAAGCAGAGAAGATGGAACGGCACTTTGTTCTGTCCTGACATTCACTTCTAGCTGCCTTCACGTCCATACATCTAATCATACATTCTTTCCGATTATGTATACTTTTAATACCACTAGATTTTAGGTTCTGATTGATCTGGTTGCACCATCTCTAATGTAAGTTTTCACAATCTCTAAAATGTTTGACAATGTCGTTGAATTTATCAAAATACGTGTCACATTAAATTTATTAATTTAAAGTGGTATTTATAAAGAATACTCAAGTTGAAAATGAAATATTGAAATTTGCCATCCTTGAATATCGTAAAACTCTCATAAACGTATACAGAAAAATATTTGTGTCATTTAATTAAGCGAATATTTTATAACACAAAGGAAAAACAATTTTTAGATAGCTTTCATATCATCTTTTATGTTCTAATAATACCTGTATGAAATATTCTGTCTGTCAAGAATATTCAAACACGTTATAGTTTTTTTTTATGATCTTCAAGGAAACTAGAAATAGTACACTATAATATTACACAATTTTACCTTGAAAACTTCAAAGCTGTACCCTTTGAGTTGGAAGAATAATTATAATGTGAATTATTAATTCATATACTATCAAAGAGACCATCCCTTTGTTTCTTAATTACGTATTCGTGTTGGGTTTAAAACATACATCTATAAACATATTTAATTCCCTTTAAAATAAATTCACACACAAATATATGTACCTAAGTATATATATATATATATATATATATATATATATATATATATATATATATATATATATATATATATATATATATATATATATATATATATATATATATATAAATATATATATATATATATATATATATATATATATATATATATATATATATATATATATATATATATATTGTATATATATATATATATATATATATATATATATATATATATATATATATATATATATATATATATATATATATATATATATATATATATATATATATATATATATATATATATATATATAAATATATATATATATATATATATATATATATATATTGCATATATATATATATATATATATATATATATATATATATATATATATATATATATATATATATATATATATATATATATATCAGAAAGGGCAAGTCCCTTTCTGACATTCACTTGTGAGCCGGGACTTCCGCGCCAGTCAAAACAAAACATTTTTCGTTTAACGAGTAAGATTCTGGGACGAATTATGCTCGTTATGAGAAGTTTCTCTCTATTTATAGTCTCTAGAATGAAGTTGTTTGATTCGAAATTAGTAGAAATCATTTATAATAAATAACATTATAAAGAAAGATAAAAGATATAAGAAATAACAATAAGTAATTTAAAAATCGCCTCAAACATGTCCTGCCCAAAAAACGTGTTAATTGTTGTTTTCAATGTTAAAAATGATATTTTTCCGTAAATTTAACAACTAAATTAACATTTGTAGATAAAACATAGGTACATATATTAATATGGAAAGTACTAGTATGTAGTTTTTTCTGATATTTATTTTGTTTGACTAGTGACCAGGTTTCATTGTGACCGACATCATCAGACTGGTGATATCGGCTCACTAGTCTTATGATGTTGGTAACGACAAAATCCAGTCACTTGTGAAATATTTTATTTATATTACATTTTATAGTTATTTTATTTTATAAAATTTAGTTCCGCATAGGGATGTCGGTAAAATTTTTGGTTTAAATCAAACCTTTTACACACAGTGACCCTTAAAATGTTTCTATTATAACATCTGTCTTTTCCATTTGTAGAAATATAATCAATGTTGGTGGAACAATTCATTATTTGATGTGATCCAATGTGAAAATTATAGTCTGTATTTAATCCAACGTTTACTAGAGGGTATTATTTCGTTTAATGATATTCCAAAAGAAATATGCGTCATGGATATTTATTTTTTGACGCGGGTAAATAAAAATGCGAAAAAATGAAAACTCTGCAAGAAATTGTACCGAGGGGAGGCAGTGCTCGGTGTAGCCACCCCCGAAATAACTGCTTTCGCTGAAATTTGCGTAAAATGACCGTTTGTTGAATTATTAATTTTAATTTGTTAGTACGGAGCACGCTGGATGGGCCGTTTCGACTGTTTTTAATGTGCATGGAACTTGCTATTAGGATAATTATCCGATTTATGTACCGAAATGAGTGAATGATATCCGCAATAATATTTAGCAACCGGCAATTAGCCTAATACAAAGGTTTGGTAACGGCCAATTGTGTACAATAATATAAAGCTTACCTTTAATCGTATTAACTTCCCAGTGATTTATGTATACCTCATGATATATCATATACACATATACTTTTAAAAAAAGATATTAAGCCAACATATGAGAAATTAAGAGAATGAGTGGCAAAACGATGTATGATATAGAAAGTGTTTTTACCTAGAATTTTAATTAATGAATAACATTAAATTATGGTAACTATAAACATAAAGAGTAAATCCAGTCACGATTAGGCAAAGGCTATAAAACATAAAAATTTGTAGCGTTAGTAGGGCCATGATAAGTGGTGTTGCATAAGCTAGATGTCACTTGAGAGTCATTTGGGCGTTGAGTAATTCAAAAAAAATATGTATGAGACAAAAAAGGATAAAAGTACACTGAATGCAACCGAAATGCGTTTTTTTAGATAAATGTACTAAGTCGAAATAATCAGCGGATTTGTATGAGAAGATGCATGAATGAAAAAGGAGTGATGTATTTTTGCAAAATCAGATTGGTGGAGCGTTTTATTCCCTCAGCGCTTTATAATATGTTATTTAATTAAAAAAGTTATTTTGAGTAAAAAAAGGTTTTTGAACTTTTTAACAATTTTTTAAAAATTGAAGACATTAGCCATGATAAGCGGTGTTTCATAAGCCATAGCTTAATTTCAAAGTCAATTAATAAAAATATACCCCTCTTCTGCGAAGCAGCGTGAAAGATTTTTATAAATTCCATTTATATGTTAAAACTGAAATTTTTATTGCAATAAGAATTGAAGTATTTCCCCAGTAATCTTCTCTTTAAATTTGCTGTACATTATATACATCAATTCTTTTCCAATGATTATTTTGTATTTTTATCTATTATTTTGAGAAGTAAAAAGACGTTGTTTTTTGATCCACTAACAATGTAAGTGGATCAAAAAACAAAGTATTTTTATTTTTCAAAATAATATAGCACTGTGATCCACAAAGTTGATGCTTTATTATGTTAATGCAATATTCAAAATGTGTGTTTTTATCAATATTGAAAACATTTTTCATTAACAACCCATCAGTTTTTCGTAGTTAAATTATGAGTTGAATATGTTTAATGTTTTGAATATTGAAAGCATTAACTTTGTGGATCATATTGATATATTATTTCGAGAAATAAAAATACTTTTGTTCTGATCCACTCACATGAATGTGAGTGGATCAGAACACAAAGTATTTTTATTTCTCGGAATATGTTTAAATTTGAATAAAGATACGCAAAAAATGTATTTTATAATCAGTTACCTTAAAAATTAATGCGGTTTATTAAAAAAAATCTTTTATACTATCGTAAAAAATATCACCATATTACATTTTCCGAGAAAATTTATTATGGCATTATGCAATTTTACTGTCAAACTCATAAAGTAATAATTAAAACGAACAATTTTATTGGTTTAACTACGTTTATTGATGTGTTCAAAGATAACAAATGTTTACAATAAAATGGCAGAGTGAAAATTATAAGTACGTAGAACAAGCATCAAGTATTCTTGCATCCTTTTGCAATATTTATGTAACCTTGCATATCAATTTATGCCACATCCAGAAATAATAATTCAGTAAAAAAAAAAATTACGAGCACAGTTGCTTTTGGAAAACTTTACACTGACTTGATTCCTTATTTTTTATTAACACATAATTGGTGAACAGAGCACTATATCGAATTGGCATGTAATCTAATAAAACAAGATGCCTATTTTTAATAACGGGCAACTTAAACCCAAGGAAAATACTGTAAATCTTTAATATTTTAGTATTTATGTAGGTCGCAAGTATTTTCCTTTATAAATATGTATACATACACACACAAACATATATATATATATATATATATATATATATATATATATATATATATATATATATATATATATATATATATATATATATATATATATATATATATATATATGTAATAAAATACCTAGGTACCTACCTATACATTTTATTAAGTACTTACAAATAGTACCTACATAAAAGAGTTCTACCACCGGATGTCGCATGCGTCGCACAGAATTAAACAAAAGATATCCGATAGAAAAAATATAATATTATTAACTGTCAGAATCAGATAGATATAAAAATTATTGTAAAGATTAATTGAGAATAAACTTTTATTGTCGTTTCTTTAATTACAAAGCAACACAGTGTTTATTTTATTATTATACACCCACTTTACATATTATTTACACCCAATTTATAAAGAAAAATATTACCACGTTATATATATATATATATATATATATATATATATATATATATATATATATATATATATATATATATATATATATATATATATATATATATATATATATATATATATATATATATATATATATATATATATATATATATATATATATACATGTCCTTCGCCCAGACACTAATGTAAGTAGTATCATACCTTAAAATATTTAACATTATTATAAAAATGACAAACGTGGTCCTTACGGTAAAATACATTGTTGCAATTAGGGGGAAGGTAAGAGATGGAGAATATAAGTACTGGCACTTAGATACCATGCCCTTACTCGTACAAGCGTGTATAATGTATAAAGTACTGAGAATTTACTTGCAACATACATTTTTGGATTTTAAACTGACCTGAAACTGATTTTTGGATTTAAAAAAAATATAGGTTGTTTAATTCATGCTAAAATATTTAATTAAGTTAGTACTTGAATGTAGACTTGGCTTGTTTTTAAACTGTAGGATACATTTTATGTTTATGTATGTATGTTATGGCGAAATATCATGCAAAGCCCTCATAAATTATGATATGAACATGATGTTATAATTTTTCACAATTTATTATTATCATGAATAAAAACAAACAAAGTTTTCCAACAAACATAATCCAGTTTGCTTGTTTAATTACAATACTAAAAAAATGCGGCTAATTAATATTTGCAAACAAAACGATCACGAATGTGATTAATATTTTATGCGGAAAAAAGTTTTTTTTCTTTCTGAGGTATTGCTTACTATGCTTACTTTATAAAAAACAGAATATTTTGAAAAATAACAAACCTTTTAACAATAATCATGAATTTGACAACATGTGAACCAAGGTGACATGCTATCCACGTTTTTGGATATATAAGTGGAATATGTTGGAACAGATGATACACAAGACATGTAAAGGAGCATAGGCATACAAAAACCTAATAACTAACCATTTCGCTACTTCCGCAGGGGTAGGCAGAGAAAATAGACCGCCACACTAATCTGCCTTTGCAAGCAGTCAAAGCCTCTTTAAAAATTCATGAAAACTCTTATTTATACCCAATGATTATTCCGACTCCTAACTAACCACTGTCAAGTATTGAACTACTTGATCATGCTATATTTTCCACGGTCTTCTTCAGTCTCTATTACCAACCACATTCGCTTCAAAAATCTGTTTTACTATTCTTTCTTCACTCATTTGATTCACATGCCCAAACCATCTGCTAACCAAGAATCATTGAAGTGTTGAAACTCATGCCTTTAACGGGATAACAAGCCAAAAAATTTTAATCGTGAATTACCTACATCAAATTATAGTAACTTGAAACATAAGGAGTAAATTCGGTCTTACTTACTTCAGTCTTTTTCTTGTGTCTAGTTTTGAACAAAGACTCTTGAACTTTGTTCAAGTTAGTTCAATAAAAAAAAATGTGCACTACTCGTTAGTTAGTTTTCATATGGTATAACTGATTTATGTGCACCATTCACTATAAATTATTATTCAATAAATAATAAGGAGTTTATCTACTCCACACTCACTTACAAAAATCCATTTCCAACTTAAAAAAATCCATTTCCACAATAAAATTTAATAAAATATTACTTAAAACTCTCTAACCACAACTTTTATCCCAAAACTTGTAAGTAATTATTATTAAAATCCTACTTTAATTCACTCAATTTTAATTCATTCTGTATATTTTTTATAAATAAAATTATGGTTCATCCTTGCTTGGAATTATCCCTGACTTATCTTGATAACATAGATTTTTTTCTAGCCTGTTGCCAGTCTCATGATGTCGGTAACGACGAAACTCGGTCACTGGTCAAATAAAATAGACGTGGAAAAACTAAATAGTTATACCATCAAAAGATATAAGATAAGGAATAATTGAAATGATTAGGAAGAGTTCTTTACGGTGGTATGGACATGTGGAGCAAATGGGTAACGAGAGAATGACTTAGAAGATATATGTGGCGAATGTGAGAAGGAAAACAGAACGAGAACGACCGAAAAAGACTTGGTACGATCAGATCAATCAGAACCTAAAATCTGGCTGTGTCAGAAGTTTGCGTAATCGGGGGGCATGTATGACTAGATGTATGGATGTGAAGGAGGCGAGGAGTGTATGTCAGGACAGAAGAGTGTGGCGTTCCATCCTTTTTGCCTACCCCTGCGAGGAAAGTAGTAGTAGTAGTAGTAGTAGTAAG
Source organism: Brachycentrus maculatus (assembly GCF_059751285.1). Classification (NCBI taxonomy): domain Eukaryota; kingdom Metazoa; phylum Arthropoda; class Insecta; order Trichoptera; family Brachycentridae; genus Brachycentrus; species Brachycentrus maculatus. The sequence goes on along the minus strand of NW_028281276.1, from coordinate 238,956 downwards.
ATATAAGATAAATAACTGCTGAAATACAAATAACCCATATCGCATATAATACAGTAATGTAGGGTTGAAAAGGTAAAATGCTACAAAATTCGGACACACCATTTTGAGCAAAACATAAAATATTCCCATCAGTTATGAAAATAGTAAAATAATTTAAGTTTTAGCAGAGCAGGGCTGGCACTAAGCTGAACCTATGTTACGTTACCTCCGTGAGCTGTCGCCTTAAATCATCGTTATCGACATTCTGTGCGCAAAAGTCCCGACCGAATTTCACAGTCGGCCGATAATCCATGGAAAACAAGTTCCCCGGGCCGTTATTTTGAACATGTCAAGGTATTCTGATGAGGCTGCAGGAAGTTTACCCACAACTTGAACACGCCGTATATACGTATCACTGTGGAGATACGTTCGCAAAGGGAGCACGCTGTATGTAAAGCTCCGTAGACTAACAACCCCGTTGAAATATGACAACTTTATTTATACTCAGATTTATTTAGTGTCGTCTTTTTGTAAAATAAACGAAAACTAAATACAAACGCAGTTACTAAAAAAGGATATTAAAGCGCAATTCTCGAAAAAAGTGATGGATTTTTCTTTTTCTTGGTTTATTTTAATGTTATGTTTTTTTAATGTAAAAATCATATTAAATTGTTAAACGCTCTTGTGGTGATTTCTTGCGAAAACGGCATTTATTAAATTATCCCATTAATAAATAAATTAACAGAGTTTTTGCGTGGAACTTTTACTCATGAACAAGATAGTAAAAATATTTCATCTCACCATAGATAGATGTCTTTAGTGAAATTCTAGTGAAAAAGGTTTTTTTTTTAATTTTTATTTAATAAATAAATGTTTTTTTTATAATTCACACAAATATTTCAATTTCATACTATTCCTGTCAGCCTAAGCGGCTCATTAAAAGAAATAGGTATCAAATTGTAGTATAGTGGATTCGAACCGAGAAACTCTGACTTAAGAGTCCACGATCCTAACCACTGGAGCACAACACGACACTACACGAAGTTACAAGAATTTGAGTAGGGTGCTAGTCAATCATTGGTAGAATTGGTGAATGTTACACGTGTGTAAATGATCACTCAAACCAGCTTGTAACGGTCGTAAGCTGGGTTAATACTCAGTCTTCTAGTAAAATTATTGAGTAAAATAAAAGATTCTTATTTTTAAATTTAATTTAATTAAAAGTATTTTAGTTTTGTTCATTAATTTTTTTTTTAAACTGTTAAACGCCTTTATTGCGGTTTCTTATGAAAATGCCGTTATAAATTATTGAATAAATAAATAATTTGAGAGAGTTTTGCGTACAATTATCACTCATAAATAACATGATAATTATTTAACACATTTACATAAAAAATAAACTCACTCATTAGAAGGAAAACACTTGAAATTTGTAATGTTGAAGACTAAGCAGGGCGGTGTTGCATAAGCTTCAAGGAGATTTCAGTCTCTTGGACGTTAGGTTATGGAAATATATATATATCACACACTAATATATACTAATATGTTTGTAAAGAATTTTATGTTTTTTACAAAGAGAGTGCGACAGATTTAAACTAATTTAGTGACGTAACGTCAGTTTTGAGAAAATAAAGCGATATATATATGTAATACGTATTTCAAATTCAAATCAACCAATCTAAGAATCAAACTCAGAAAGTTGTCTAATCTAAAAGGGCTTTCCAAAGCTGTCACTTATTTTAAAAATTCTGTTTCTTTCTTCCGGTCTTTCTATTTAAATTTCTAAATGAAATAAAATGACGCGCAGGTACAAACTGTAAAAGTTTGTTTAACTTCCACAAAGGAGATTATGCACTTTTAAAATGGGTGAAGACTGTAAAAGACTTCAAGATATGTAGTTCTTAAGAAATCTACTCCAGTCTTAAGTTTCTCAAAGAGCCAGAGAGAGAGAGTTGCAAAATGAAAAAAATAACTGCGTAAAACGAATTCTTGTACCGGGATACCAGGATATCATATAAGCGGGGGTATTAATTCGCAAGCTCTCGTACGGCTTACCCACGTCTCAAGTATCGCCTCGGGTCTTTGTCTCGTCCGGGAGGGGCGTCCTCCCTAATAGCATTCGCCAAGAGGCGGGTTATACAGGTGTACACACAACCATTGTTTTCCTGCCCCCCTGGTATTATTGTCTGGGTACACACGGATATCTCCCACTCTGACCTATCACGTTTTAATTCAATGCGACACAATGCTACCTACTACTCTTTGTCGTGCGATATTAATGTTTGCAATTGTTTCCAGTGTGAAATCCAACACCTAGAAACGCAAGTTCTAGACACGAGTCATTATGGCTACTCGAAAAAATCGTATTTAATAAATATTATTTGAGATAAGCATTGATCAAATTAAGAAAGATGTGTTGAGATGGTTTGGGCATCTGAATCGAATCTGTGAAGAAAGAATAGTTGAACAAATTTATGGAACAAATGTGTTTGATAATAGAAGCAGAGAAAGATCGAGGATAACTTGATATAATCAAGTATTTCAAATACTTGAAAGCGGTCAGGTCAGGCGTCGGAAAAGGCGAAGATTGTGCAAAGACAGATTGGTGTGACGTTCTATTCTCTCAGCCTACCCCTGCGGGGAAGTGGTTGGGTGGTTAGTTAGTTAGTTAGTTATATATATATATAAATATTTCAATTGCATTTGTTCACTCTCTTAGTGCAGTGGTTATCGCGTTTAGTCACGGTGCTGAAGGCTCCCGGTTTGATTTCGAGAGGGGGGGGGGTCAAAATAAATATAATTGATTTTTTTACTATGATTTTCATTTCACATTATCCTGGATTGGTACCTGAAGTGCAGGATTGAACGCCTTGCTTTTATGTAAATAACATCAAGATAACATAATAATTTTGAAAAACTTTGTAAACAAAATATGGTTGGCAAAATATGTATTGTATCCACCGTTTACTCAAACCGGAAGGAAATTATCATCATATGTATTATCAATTTATATACAATATATGAATAACTTATGCTTTGATATCGTTGATGTTTTTTCCTGTTCATAACAATACTTGCTGCAAACCAATCCTATATATTGAATTCAAGAATTACGGAAAATAAATCAAGTAACCAGGAAAACAGGAAAATTATATTTATGTACGATTTTTCTATTTTTAATATCCCGGGAAAAAGTTACGCCACATTTCGCAGCCATTTAAGGAGGAAGAAATTTGAATTTCGCGAAAAGTTTTCTCGAGGCCGATACATGAGCTTATGTTTTGACGGAAAAAGAAAATATGGCGATATTTTGCATTACATATTTATACATTTACGATGGGTGTGAAATTTATAGCATTAAATCTCCATAAAATCGTGACTGTGGGGGGTAATACCCTTCATATTTACCTATAAGTTGGTAGTCTCCGGGGTAGCCAACCATTTTTGCCAAATTTAGCTGATATTAAAATTAGTCAAATATTAAAATGCACAGCACCTCAGAAACAAATTAAAAAATTCATATAATGATAATAATAAAGCCCTTATCCGCACCCCAATGGTGCATAGGGCACTGCATTATAAACACAGTGTTATCTTGATCGTTAACACACGAAGGAAAGGTGATCAGCCTTCCGCTTCAGGTACCAGTCCAGGGTAATATCGAATAAATATTAGAGTGAAAAATCACTTATATTTATTTGACCCCCCCTGGGAATCGAACCCGGGACCTCCAGAACGGTAGCCGAGCATGCTGACCATTACACTACGGAGGTGGACATTTAGTCAAATATTAAAATGCACAGCACCCCAGGAACAAATTAAAAAAAATCATATAAAATAAATAAAAATGGTTATTCATAAATAAATATTGTCCCTTCATAAATTGAATCAGCAGTCACATTGTGGTTATATATATTCATCTGAAATATAAGCTGTGATTTGATTGTAACATGTTAAATATCACTATTTCTCACCTCACAAACACATTAAAAAATCATTGAAAAATATTCAAAAAGATTATCCACATTGTGATAATATGTATCCATTTTTAATTTATGGTTTACTTGTTAACTACCACTGTTTCTTTAATCTATTGTCACATGAAGCATTTCAAATTATTTTCAAACACCGGAATGTAAATTGACCACTCAGGACATTAAATCTTACTTTTGATAACTGATAAAAATGATTCTTTAGGATGATTTAAAAAAAATCAACGTAAGTATGAAGATTAAGAAGAATATGGAAATTTGGGTGTTCACAGAACTTATGGCCTATCAGAGGCTGATGAAGTGATAATTTTATAAACGTGTGACATTCGCCTTTCTACCCATGATTAAAAACCATACTACTCAAATTTCGGAAGTTTGAAATCTTTTTTCACGTGCTAGTACTCAAAATTTTGGACCCCCCATGATCAAGTATATTATAAATCTAATGACACTTTTTGTGTGATTTCATTCAATTCACCATATTCTTCGTCTCATATTAAAATGTCAAAATTAAAATATTAATTCATCATAAGTGAAATAGCACAAATTTGTGAACTAGGATTTCAATATACCTGAAATGTTGTTATTATTTTCTTTAAATCGAAATGTTGTTTTTATAGATTTAAAAAAAAAACTAATTTCGTGATAATTTTTTATTTATTTTTAGTATCGTTTTCTGGATCCTATGCCGTCCGTTGACGATACATTGTATTGGCAGCGTTTATTTATTTATCATAGGTTATGCCATGAGTCATGGCCTGTCCCGGTACAAAGAAGAAATTTAAATATTTTGGAGCCAACGCGATATCACAGCGGAATATTCTCGGCCAAATATTCTAGAAAAAGATTGCGCGCCCTATTGAAACTTCCTTCCATTGTGTGTTGTGTTTGCGATAACATTCTTAAGTAGAAATCAAATGTTTGTACGTAAATGATGCTGTGATGTTCTAACAATGAGATGAAAAGTAATAAAATATTACTTATTTATAAATAAATAAGTGCGAGTGATATTCTTACAATGAGATGAAAATTAATAAAATATTGCGTATTTATAAATAAATAAGGTGCTAGTGATATTTAAACCATGAGATGAAAAGTAAACAGATATTACTTGCTTATAAATAAATGAGTAGTTAGTGATATTCTGACAATGAGATGAAAAGTGATAAAATATTACTTGTTTTTAAATAAATAAGATAATTCACGAGATAATTTAACTAAAATTTTAATGAATAGCTCCAGTGTTTTTGATAAACATATGAAATTATATGAGTTAATCTATAGTTCAATAGATCAAAAAAAGAAGCGATTTCTGAATACAATATAAACTAACAAAATTACTCCCACATAAAAAAACAAGTGCAAATGACAGACTTCTTATAATATTCTGATTAATTTATTGAATCGTTTGATAATGTCTAGAGATTTGTTCACATGATATAAACTCTCTGTATTGAAATGTAAGAAAACGCCTGGTATAATAAAATTTTAGGAATTTACAATATACTCTAGAATTTCTTTGATCCCAAACTCATTTCATACAACCCTGTACCATTTTACCTTATTTCCAAACACCGTAATATGTGCTTCTTAATGAAATCGATTTTTTCATTCTCTTTAAATTTTCATTTGTATTCCATTTCAGAGCTTTTGCTCGAAGTAGGATTCAATGGGTTTTCCGCATTGAAAGCTCGGCACAGAGGCCATCTTTATCGGAAAATTGTCACTTGTACAGGCGGCAGATAGCAGAGGCTTAGGTAATTTCTCTTGGGGCTTGGATCTGCCCTGGAAATAAGCTAAACAGCGCAATCAGGGTGAGAAAAAGCTCTGAAAAGAAATGAATAATAGCCTGACGTTCACCATCGCCATCGCCACCGACTAACTCGAACTTCCGGACATATTTTGTGAATGTAATGAAATTACAAGAGAATGGGATAAATTCACATGGCTTGCATGTTTATGCATTAAAAATACATGTTTTATAAAACGTGTTTTGCACAAAGCAAATTAAAAACAAGTGAAAAATAAATAACATATTTTCGACATACCATCTATAGTCTATAGAGTGGATATCTAGTATGTTATAAAAAAGATTAAAAATTATTATCTTTAAGTAGTTCTAAGAAACAATGATAAAACGGAAAGATAAAAGAGTTAAACGGATAAAATAGAGTGCAAAACAGATTTTCCATGTAGTTTCCATGTTTTTTAGAAGTAACACGAGTATTTGAAGTTTAAAAGTATGAAACGTGTTTTTGTTATTTTTGTCTTAAAGCTCAAGAATAAAAGAAAAACATTATTTAAACGCGTAACTAAGTTGAACACGTGGTTTACGAAGAAATATTGTTACTTACGATGTAAAACTGTTTACGTGAGTATATTTCTTTAAAAAAAAGTGATATGACATAGTTAAATTTCAATTGAATTTGACATAATTCAGAAAAAAAGCTTACCTATGTTCAATTGGAAAGAGTTATGTTATTAAAAAATTCTTATTTAAGGATACCACTGTCAGCTAAAATTTCATATCTTTTAATCGAACAGCAAAAGAATCAAACAATGGTGCATAATATGGTATGTACAAATAAAAAAATTCAAACAAATGTTCAAGTGTATAAAATGATCATTTATGGTATGCCAGCCGAATGCTGGACGATTTATAGGACATACTTTAGTTACATAACTAGAAACTAGTGAAATGCGATTACTTAGATGGTCAGCTGGAGTGTCCCTTAGGCAAAATTAAGAGTTGTGGAAACCTGGATGTAATAGACGTAAAAATGACATATTGTAAACCTTAACATATTGTGAACCATGCAATCGCTATGGATCTTCTTCGAGAGGTTGACCAAAAAATTCATGGATGCTACAGAAAGATAACATGTTTCGAAGGCATGGTGACGTTGTCCAAGATTGAAGGACTTACAGCTTGAGGACGAGGAGCGCTGATACGAACAGTCTAAAAAGACGATAAGTTGGAATGAAGCAAGATAGAAGAAGAATGAAACAAGCTAAATTACCGGTTGATAACCCAGAGACGGTCACACTTCTATCTTCTTTTGTAAAAATGGTAGAGAGAAATATTGTTTATGCGACCTATTTACAAAATACATATAAGTATTCTTACTGTGATGTTAGTCAGCGATTGTCTAAATAGTTAAAATGTTTCTATGGGCTATTCAAAAACTTTTCTGACACTTATCTTGCGGTTAAAAAAAACATTGAAACATCCAACGTAGTAATAAATAACAGAAGAATGATAATTTACATAAAACACTCCAGTGTTTCCTCACAAATTCCATCATATGATACAAATCTTACATTTGTATACTTTTTTTAAGAAAAACTTTTAATCCTTAGGCTTTTTTCTATAAACATCGCTTCAAATGTTTTTTGTACCCTCTTTTTCATATATCCTGTCACACGCCACGATCTTTATTCAGAGTACCTGTCCTTCGAACTAATTATGCAAGGAGTTCACATATGTCTCGAATGGCTAGTGAGTACAACCCGTGTTTTAACCAAGTTGACAATTTCAATTGCGGAAAATCTGTGTTGAAAAGTCGAATGGTGAGCACATTGTCCTCTCAGGATCTTTAAAAACTATGCTTCTCTGCATTGTATGTGCGAGTATGTCCCTACTAGAATCAACATCACACACACACACTAAAATTTTACTAATATTTATGTTTCTGTGGTTAACTATAATTGGCTTGTTTAATGTATATATTTTAATACTATAAAATTGCTTGTTTTGTTTTTACCATCTTATAAACAGGGTGGCGCAAAATTAATCACCGTGCTAGAAATTGTGACAATTTTTACAAATCATATTTGACATTTAAAAACTTGACAGGTGTAGAACACAAACAGATTAAGAGTGGCGCAAAATTAATCATTCAATTTGGTTTTTTATTTAAGCTTTTTTATTGAATAAAAAATTATATTTTGAGTAATATTCACCTTTACAATTTTTTTCTTGGTAAAAATTATATGTCAACTGGCTGCCGCCAGTGTTAACAGGTACACATTTATGCTAATTTTTTCAATTGCATCGTATACTGAAGCTGTTTTGTTCACAAATATCAAATTTTATTGACGTACGACGCTATTTGCAAAAATTATAGCATCTTCCGATGGGTGCGATTCATTTTTCGCAACTCGTAACACTTTTCACATGAGTGATAACCTAACCTTCTTGTGTGTAATGTTAATTATGAGTTATTGTGTATCTATTAAAAAAAACTCTGCATTTTGCTTTGATTTTTCTTACAGTTTTACGTGGTAAAAAAGCACGCTATAAAAAAGAAAAAAGTCTCATGGGTTCAAATAATATATCAATTTAAATTCCTTTGCTGGAAAAGAGTTAAGAAAGCGAATTATTTTGTAAGGCTTGGGATAACGGGAGAAGTGTAATGGGAATTGTTTTAAAAGTTCGTTACTCCCTGGAATTTAGATTGAGGATGATTGTAATGTCTTTTTGGTTATAAATAATGAATAAAACAATATAAATATATATATATTGTATATATATATATATATATATATATATATATATATATATATATATATATATATATATATATATATATATATATATATATATATATATATATATATATATTTATATTATATATATATATATATATATATATATATATATATATATATATATATATATATATATATATATATATATATATATATATATATATATATATATATATATATATATATATATATATATATATATATATATATATATATATATATATATATATATATATATATATATATATATATATACATATATCCACCTCCGTAGTGTAATGGTCAGCGTATCGTACTAGAGGTCCCGGGTTCGATTCTTAAGGGGAGTCAAATAAATTAGCGTGATTTTTTTCGATTTTATTTTTGTTCAATATTACCCCGGACTGGTGCCTGAAGCGGAGGGCTCATCACCTTTCCTTCATGTGTAAACCATCAATATAATACGTCTTTTATATTCCTTCATAAATCCTCAATTTGCAGCTTCATAAAAACTTAATTATTTACACTCAGCTGTATAAGTTATAAATATTGACTTGTATCACCAGTTTTCATTTGGTTGGTTGCAAGATATTGATTCTCAGCAAGAAACCTGGAATGTACATGTATTTATTCCGTATTTTATAAATCCAATTTTTTTAAATTTTATAAAAAATTTAGTTTCCATCACAGACCAATTATCTTGCTGGCCTTATTACATAAAATGAAAGATCTAGGGTTATTCTCAATATTATTAATATTTAAAGCATTTACTTTGTGGTTAGTCATTTTTACTTATTAATTTTTTTACAAAAATGTTAATAAAATTAGTATATAACCACTCACCGAGATTTTTACGTCTACCGGTTTCGAGACGTACCCGTCTCTTCGTCAGGACAATCACTAACACAGCATGCAAACAATACTACCCTTCACCACCATAGCACTATTTACACACTCAAAACTACACAAAATGTCTAACACATGCGATTTTTGGCCGACCCGAAGACCAACATGCACTATAGTTTTCAATACAGACATGCGTTACGAGCCGAGTACGTTTTACGATGTACGTTTAACCTCGGCTGGTAACGCAGTTACTCGCTCGGTTGTTGAAATCACTGAATTTTTCACAGTTTCAAAGGATATTAGTTATCGGAATTAATTACAAGTAGATATGAAAAAAACTTGTTTTTCTTTGATAGTCTTTATAAAATTATACAAAATACAAGAGTGTTGAATGGTTAGTGTGATTGTAAGTTCCTTTACAGACGATCGTATTTGAATTGTAACTTTTTGTTAGCTTTAAGTTAACTCTCCGTTCCTCGGTTTTCTGCAGCGCGTTGATAATGTAATACTGATCTTTTGACTAAGCTTTTCTGTTTAAAATTAATTTGCATTACTTGAATTCCTCCTTTGTCATATCTTCATTTAGAGAACACCCCGGGCAAGTTTTACCCAAAGTGATGGTTTAAACTTAGTTCATTATAACATTCTACTTGTTTCGAATAGTTGACTAAGCTGTTATAAAGCCTTTATGGTTCACGCGTAATCGAAAAGAGAAAATCACAAATTTGTCCATACTTTATTTTCGCTTCTTAAAGTATGTCATAACAATAATTTTAACCGTCCACATTTTAAGAAAAAGATGTAGATCATTTAAAAAAATATATTTTCTTTTAGATTCCCGCGATTTTTTTTAAACGTGAAAGATAAACCCTGCCTGAGTGTTCAAATTATTCAGATAATCTCTCAGAAAATATTAAAAAATCATACTTAGACTAAAAACAAAGAGATAATGCATATGGAATATAAAATAATATTATAAGATTTTGAGGTTATGAATTTCCATTCTCAACATTTTTGGTGTGTCCAAATACTTGTTGACATATCTTAATTGTCGCCAATTATAGGAGTTATTTTTCATATTATTTTTTGACATCTTTAACAAAGAAAAAGAAGAATATGGAAGTCTGGACATTTACGGGGGCCCCAATAAAAGTAGCATTACACAAAGTGAACGTTGAATGATAAGGAGAGTTATATTACCATACCACAAAGTAAATACTTTTTTAAATTAAAATATAACTCAAGTAGTAAAAAACAAGTGTTTTCTTTTACATTTCTTGAATGTTTTCCGCATATAATTTGTGAAACTTTATAAAATCAAATAACTTTGTTGTAACCATTTTTATTTTATTAATACAATTTAACCTACCGGTTTCGTCAAGAACTTTGTCATCATCAGGGTTTATTTTAATTAAAAAAACATTGAAAATATTAAAATACATACTCTTATTAATCAAATCGTTTATTTTTAAAAATAGCATAGAAATACTACATTCTAATAAAAAAGTAAACTCATTGCTTAATTTAGAGATTTTGGAAATTAAAAAAGGCCATAAAACAAAATTTCAATAATATTAATGATCTATTCAATTTCAGTTTTTGATATTTTTCCAATTTCTGTTCCTAAAATTTTCCTATTTTCTTCCATTAGTTGTTATTTGGGGTTGCAATGCAATGAATAATGAAAATAGCATTTAGGATTTTTACGGAGTGAGTGGAAGTTCTTTGGTGAAAGTATTTTAATGTTTTTTATGTTTTTGAATTAAAATAAGCCCTGATGATGACAAGGTTCTTGTCGAAACCGGCAGGTTAAATTGTATTGATAAAAAAGTGGTTATAACAAAGTTTTTTTTTAATTTTAAAAAGTTTTCTTTTACAATTTTATTATGTCTTACCACAAAGGTATTGCCAAAACAATAAATAAAATAAAATCTAATGTGTTATGAAGTGGAATTTTAGTAACAGAGGTTTTTGGTTTCAAATTCTTGTCAAGATGTGCTTTCAAATTCGAGATTTACTTGAGACGTAACTTATTTCCTGCACGATATTTCTATATAATAAATATAGTAGAAATTGTTGACTGCATACGCTTTCCTAGGGTAGGTATAATGCCAGTTTACAACATAAACGCACGCTATTTCTTCATCCTCCATTCAGCTCGCCACCCTCGCGAATCCACCCCATTGCGAAATGATAAATGATTACACTTTATCTCGGAATGAAACCCTTATGTCTGAACCTCGAGAAGTGTGATGGCTGCATATACGAGTGTGTGTACGAACGAGTCTTAGCTAACCACGTCATTTCCATATACCATAAATCTACAATTCGCTGTAACAAATCATTCGCTCTGGTAAAAGAACGTCTCGCGAACATAATAACAATATTACATGACAAATTTTTAAATTTACTCAACATAGATTATAAAGAATATGGATGCCTGGGAATGTATAGGGCTTATGACCCGTCATGACAATTTTTAAAATTTACATCTCAATTAAGACGATCAAGAATGTGGATGTCTGGGAATTTACAGGACTTATGACCTGACAAAGGCTGGTCAAGTGATCACTTTACACCGGTCAATCATGGGTAGAATAGCGTAGTAATGGAATATTACACGTGTGTAAAGTTTTAATTTTTTTATTAAAAAAACTTCTCTCCTCTCACCATAGATGTCTTTAATGAAGTGTGATGTCTCTGGTGAATGCAAGCACTTTGTTTCGAATTTGAACAATATTTTTAGGAGTTTCAATAATTTAAGTTGTGTTGCTATTGGTGAACGTAACACGTATGTAAAGTGATCACTCAAACCAGCCTGTGACGGTCGTAAGCCCCGTAAATATCCAGACTTCCAAAATTTTCTTCATCTTTGAGGAAATGTCAAAAAAAGAATATAGCAATTTGGCACACTGAAAATATCGAAAAGCAAAATTATTTTGAAATTTTCATTTATTAAATATATCTCCCTCGGGATCTACCGACCACGATGAGATTGTTATCGCTTGTAATTTCTAGCGTGTACAATGATTATTTAGTGTCATCTCTCCAACGAGCATCAGCGTTATCTTTAAACGTATCACTACTGTATGAAGTATAATAATACATAATACAGGATGTGTTTGCATAGGAACAACAAAATTTGGTTTAAATAGGGTGATTTTTTTAAGGGTACGCAAATTCAAATTTCCCGCAATAAATTGATGATGGCACCCGCCGTGTGGCATGTTGCGCCATCTTGTTGAAACCCAATCTCTGTCGCATATCATTCAACTGAGGTACGATGAAAGTCAGTAATCATGGTTCTGTATCGCTTTCCATTGACGATAACATTCTGACCGGCGCGGCATCGTCTTTTAAACGAATATATGGTCCGATGATTCTACATGCCCATAATGCACACCATGCAGTGACTTTTAATGAATGTTAGGACGTCTCGACAAAGGCTTTTCGATTTCCTCCAATTCAGATTCGGCAATTCTGCTTATTGAAATATCCATTTAACCAAAATTGTGCCTCATCAGTGAAGAAAATTTTGCGTTGAAAAAGAGGATCAAGCTGAATATTGTTTTCGGCCCATTCACTGAATCTACGACGCACATAATGGTCATTCAGTCTATTCATGGTGAAATGGCAAAACGTATTGACTACAAATCAACTGTAAGCTGTCAACTTGACAGTCTGTTGACAAACAAATGTTGCCAGTTTGAAATCCAATCCTCTAAAAGAATCACCCTTTACAAGCAAAGTATGTAATTGCATACATTATGGAGTTGGCACAAAAGGGGTAACAAATTGAAACCATCAATAATCGGTTACCAAAAAGTAATAGTTATCCGTTAGTCACATCTTTAATCTTTGTGTTGTGATCCAAAGAGAGATTGTAATTTAAAACCAAAAATAAGTTTGAATTAAAAATAAATTGGAAAATACACAATCAGTTTTAAACGAAAATAATGATTCCTTATTGCACACTCATTAGTTAACAAAAATAATATAAATTTGTATGTTATTTTATTTTATTAATATTAATGTGAACAGTGTTTTAAAAAAAAAAACAGATTTATCCAACAGTACATAACTTGTCCTGGTACCAACCCTTAAGTATGGAAGTGAAACCTAAGGTTGATAAAAAAGGATGAATTTTTTTTAATGCAGTCGATAAAATGGAATAAAAAACTAGATAATTTTCAAAAAAAAAAAACTAACTAACTAACTAACCATCACGCCGCTTCCTCGCAGGGGTAGGCAGAGAGAATAGAGCGCCACACCACTCTGTCCTTGCAAACATTCTTCGCCTCTTCCACGTTCATGCATCTCCTCATACATACCCGCCGATTGTTACGACTCCTAACCTGACCACTTTCAAGTATTTGGCATACCTGATTAAAAATAATGTTTATAAAATCATCCTCTTTCTCAAATTCTTGTTTTCTTATTTATTCATATTTTTTGCTGAACCTACAAATAAATCAAGTTTTTTTAAAGAAAGAACGGGTAATGCCTCTTTTTTAATAGTGGTGTTTGTAGGCCTATCAACATATGTTGGTTAATAAAGATGAGGAAAGGAAATAAAAAAAAATTACCCAAACCAAATGATTAAAAAATATCTATCTTTCAATTGGCGGGAATCGAATCCGCGACTCCATTTTCGCGTTAAGCATCTGCCAAACTTAGCCATGGTGCCTGCGTTAAACAGAAAATTAATCGAATCATATGTGCTGTTAGTTTATTTTTAGAATTTAAGGGAGCTGAATTTGCCTGAAATAAATCGCTGTTTACTAAAAAACTATGACATGGTAAAATTTTCCCTGAAATTCCCTGATATATCAAGGATTAAGGCAATTTGTTATATTTTAAATAAACTGGTATCATGATTATGTTGCCTGTTTTAACATATTTACGTATTACGTTATATTACATCAATCACATATTCGTCCAGACAAAAACATATATATTTTATTACGTGATATTGTTATTATGTTCGCAAAACATACTTATTTATCATTCTTTTACGAAACTGAATAAATTGTTATACTGAATTTTATATTTAAGGAATACAAATAAGAATTTTTTTTTTGAAAAACCAACAGCTACTCATACATGACAGTAAATAAAACAATGAACACAAAGCCAATTATACTCGTAGGTCTTCACAAATACATAGATACATGATATATTACAAACATTCATTCGCAAACAAACACACTCACACACACATACGCTCACATGGATACACTACACACATATACACATACGCTCACATGGACACACTTCACACATCGCTCACTCTTTTCAAGAACGTCATAAATCAAAAATCGTCGATTTTCAGTTGTGCATGTTTTCGGAATGCCCAGAAAATGTACTATATCCCAGTAAAAGAGGCATTATTGTAACTTAATATTTACCTGCTACAGGGCAGAAAGTGTTGATTTTGCATTTTGAGGAAAAGGTATTGTTTAATTATTTTTTTAAATAAACATTTTTCAAACGGAGAAAAAACCTTCAGGTTTTACCTCAAAAGATCTGTTGCATAGTAAATAGTTTAATAAGTGGCTTGATATTTATTTATAATACATTGCATTATATTTTTAAACATCAAAAACGTTCTCCTGAAAAATCAAGTATTTTGATTTATGACGTTCTTGAAAGGAGTGAGCGACATGTGCACACACGCACCCACATACATACACACATAAACATACATATGCACAATTAACCATTATTCGGAGAGCAAGCACCGCACACTAATGTCATTATTTTCAAACAAGTCTATGTTGAAAGTTTTCGAGATTGCATTAAAATTCTTAAAGATGAATTCTGTCTATGATTTTAAATAAGTAATTAGTAAATAGTAACTTAGCTAAGACTTTCTTGTGACATACTTAGCAAAGACTTGTACGTACATATTTATGAATGGCAAAACGATGTACGACAAATGTTCGAATGGTGAAATAAGGAACGAGTGCAAGATAAGCATTATCGATAAAATTAAGAATGATGTGTTGAGATGGTTTAGACATGTGAAACGAATGAGTGAGGAATGAACGGTAAAACAAATTTATAGGGTGAATGTTGTTAGAAAAAGGAGTAGAGGAAGCCTGATAAAAACTTGGCACTATCAAGTTTGTCAAATATAATACTTGATAGCTTTTAGGTTAGGAGTCGAAATAATCGGTGGGTGTGTATAAGAAGATGCATGAACGTGGAAGAGGCGAAGAATGTTTGCAGAGTGGTGTGGCGTTCTATTCTATCTGCCTACCCAAGTTCATTTTATTTTTTATGAAGGCTAGGTGATCAGTCTTGCGCTACAGTTACTAGTCTCGATCAATATTCAAAAAATAAAAAATAAATATTTGCCTTACCAAAAATCGGACCCTGGACCTCCAAAGTGGTAACCAAACTTGGTAACCAGTACGCTACAGAGGTAGACATTATTTTTTAAATGATGTGCCTTTAAACTAAATGAAATTTTAATATAAAAGAGTATTAATTCTTTTACAGATAACAGAATAAAATAATTTGATTTTAAGCTGGGTATCAATAGTAGTTATTTAACAGTTCAGAAAATTTAGCTTTAAGCTTAAAATAAAAATGAAAATATCATGAAAATTACTAAGGTTTTTTTTAAATGAAAAGTTGCATTTTTTATTTACCTTGCTTTTTATATACAGGGTTTATAGATCATTAATTGGATTATTGTTTCTTTTAATATAATTCAATATTTATATTTGTATTTAAATGTGTGATGGGAACAGGAGAGATAATCTAGTGTGGGCCAGTCAAGAACGTATCAGCATTTGCTCATTGCAAAAAAACAGGTTTAGGTAAAATACTTTAGGTTGATCAACTAATTTCTTTTGTTCTAGGCGATATACCGTATAAATAATATATAATATAAAAACTCTGAGATAAAAATAATAAAGATGGAAAAATGTGTCTCGTTGTAAAGAAGCCGTAGTTTAAAACCCGGAATTATTATCATTTAACTACCTCGGGTTGCCTAGTAACGGGATCATCCCTTGTCTTCTACCCTCGGAAGTAAGATAATAGGAGCTTGTAGGATGGGAATATAGGGGTCGCGTCTCGTATGACAAAGATTTATCATGCTTTGATGTGGCGTGACATCTCTTCCCTGCGTTCAGTTCCGGCTTGCGAACGACTCAGATTCCTCCAAATCCGTAAATGTGTTTCCACTCCGGGCGTCTGGGGAAAATTGCGTTTACGTGTGTGTGAAAAATAAGACATCCATTGTTGTATTGAACAGTTTTTTCTCTTTATTTTTTTTGCATTTCACAATATGTGTAATATAATTACAGGCACAAAAATATTCTGTAATATCATATTATTTTTTGATATTTCAGCATAAATGAAGAAGAACATGGAAGTCTGGGCATTTACGGGGCTGACGACCATCATAGGCTGGTCACTTTACACACGTGTAACATTCACCAATTCAACCCATGATTGACAACCACACTGTTCAAATTCTTGGAAGTTCTTTATATATGATCCAATTTTGAAACATTGTGCTTGAATCACTAGAATTTCACTAGAGACATCTATTGGTGAGATATAAATTAGCTTTTTATTAAGTAGAAACTCTTTTATTTGTATACTCAGAATATCCATTATATAAATACAAAAATAAAACACAAAGGCTCGGCCTGTGTGTGGGTGTACTTTATATTTAAAAGTACTGAAAACAATACAATAAAATCAAACATATCAATTGATTAAAAGTTCTGAAATAAAATAAAATAACAGTTTTTATTGGTAAAAAAAAGTACCAATAAAAAGTGGTTAAAAACAAAGTTGTTTTGTTATATAACTTTTAGTAAAAAAATGCACTATAATTGTTCATAAAGGTGATGTTTGCACCTTTAAAGTATATGTACTGTACAAGACTATGTAGTTGAAACGACATGCAACGTAATATTGAAATAGCGTTACTTTGTTTCAAATGAAATTTCCCCCGAAGTATCAGGACGGGAGGAAAATGAAGATGTCTCAACAGGGCAACGGAGAATGCAATACACCTAGTACTTTGTATATCTTGGAATCTGATACACTTGTTCGCAGCTCACTACTCGGTAGCTAGAATTTCTCCTCAAATTCCTGTTAACCTGGTATCATAAAATTCGATAAAATTGTTTTTAAGTCTTGATTTTTAATGTTTATAGTTAATAAGTTATTTGCAATTATATCAGAACACTGCAACATGTTATAGCGACACATACAACTTTTAATAAAAGCAATTTCATGTGTTGTATGTGTCGCTATAACGTTTTAGTGATGGCGCTGTCATTACATGAAAAAAATATTTACTTGTAAAAAAACGCATTAATTAAAACGTTGTTTCAAAATTTCAAAGCAATTGGCGTATAACTTGAGGAGATATAAGATTCTGAAAGAACTTAAACTTACATTTCTATTTATATGGATGTCAAATTTATAATGAAATAGGAAACAATGAGTTTCATGTAAAAAAAAAAGAATAAAAAAATATCAACAACAAAAACATCTAATAAAATTCACAAATAAATGAAAATGGTATTTTCTGGCGTTTCTTACGTGTGTGAATATAATCCAGGATTCGGACCTCACATACTAATATAAGAGTTTCTGCTTAATAAAAAAGCTTCTTTACATCTCACCAATAGATGTCTCACCAATAGATGTCTAAAGTGAAGTTCTAGTGATTCAAGAACAAAGTTTCTAAATTGGTTTATATATATAGAACTTCCAAGAATTTGAGTAGTGTGGTTGTCAATAATGGGTAGAATTGGTGAATATTACACGTGTGTAAAGTGATCACTTAAACCAGCCTATGACGGTCGTCAGCCCCGTAAATGCCCAGACTTCCATATTCTTCTTCATCTTTGATGAGATGTCAAAAAATAATATGAAAATACACAAAAATAAATATATCTATAACTGTTATTTTTTATGATATAATAATTCGAATTTTATTATTTCAGCATTTTAACAAATGTTACGTTTTCCCCTTCAGCGAGTCAAATTGAGTTCTTCGAAATAAGTAAGTCAAAGGAAAAATATACACATTCTCCTTAAATAATAATGAAAGAAAGCCTTTCATACGTTATGTTTTAACTTACAGTTCTCAGTCAGTAAAAAAATGTAAATCATGTAAAATATTTCTGTATTATTTTTTCCCACTTCTTCCATCAATGGTAAATTTAAAAAAATAACTGAAAATTAAATATGAAAACATTTTGTTCAACCGAACAAGAAATACAATTTTAACGACCTTTGATTTTTCGTTGATTCTAGTAAAAAAAAAGAAAAAAAGAATAAAAGGACTGAACTTGAGTAATCTAAAGTTCAGTCAGTTTTCTTCTGCTTCTAATTTTAACTACATTTGCCTGATATTATAGTTTTACTAATCTTTCCTCGCTTATTTGTTCTACATATGTAAACCATTTCTCTTACCACCTCTCTTAATTTTATCAATAATGGTTATTCAGGCTGAGATTGTTACTTCCGTTTTTTTTTAAATATTGTTACTATTGAAGTAAAACTTTTTAAAAATATATCATATGTAGATGATATGATTTTTAAGGAAACCGTTATTAAATATGTCATTGAAATATCACTCTTTACATTCATATTTGTGGTACAATTTATTATTTATCAAGTAAAGCATATTTTTTGTACTATTTTACATAAGAGAAATATTTGATGAGTTATATTGTAGAATGTAAAAACAAATGCTTTTGACGAATTTTGTATTGTATACATATCCTTTGCCTTGGATTCTCCATTCGACTTCCACCTTTTTTTCATATAAAAAACAATAGATGTGGATACCTTTAATATGTAGCCTTGTTTAAAACACGTTAAATTGACCCTGTTCGTGTTAATTCTAATTTGTGAGCTTTGCTGGGAGGTGTTTTTATGCATAACGTAAGAGTTATTCTAAAATGCATATTTAGGGATGGTTTTAGTATATGGTAGTTTGACTGTCATAAGTCGTAATTTGTTCAATATTTCCTATGTGGGAATATATTATAAAGTTTTGATATGTATATTTTAATATTATTTTTTGACATCTCATCAAAGTTGAAGAAGAATATGGAAGTCTGGGCATTTACGGGGCTGACGACCTTTATAGGCTGGTTTACGTGATTACTTTACACACATGTAACATTTACTAACTCTACCCATTATTGCCGACCACACTACTCAAATTCTTGGAAATTCTATTTATATGAACCAATTTTGAAACGTTATTCTTGAATCACAAGAACTTCAGTAGAGACATCTTTTGGTGAGATGAAAAAAAGCTTTTTATTGAGCAGAAACTCTTTTATTTGTATGAAAGGTCAGAATCCTGGATAATATTCACACACATGAGAAACGCCTAAAAATATCATTTTAATTTTTATCATTTATGCTTATAATTTGACCAGATAATTTATTTACAACATTTTGAGTGTTTCCAAATACTTGTTCACAAATCTGGATTACCTCCAATTATAGGAGTATTTTTCAAAAATATGAAAAATATTCCTATATTTGGAGACAATCCAGATTTGTGAACAAGTATTTGGACACATTAAAAATGTTGTATATTTTAATGAATGGGATAAAGGTTAGATTTGAAATATTAATTCATCATAAGCAGTCGTAGCCGAAATGTCAGGCAACACATCAGCTATGAGTCGTGAAATTTATACAAAAACATCAAAATGACGAATTTACCTATTCACAACATTCATATACTTACGTATTCACAACATTTTGAGTGTGTCCAAATACCTGTTCACAAAATCTGGATTATCTCCAATTACAGGAGTTATTTTCATATTATTTTTTGGAGATAATCCAGATTTGTGAACAAGTATTTGGACACACTTAAAATGTTGTAAATAAATGTTCTGGTCAAATTATAAGCTTAAATAATAAAAATGAAAATGGTATTTTCTGGCGTTTCTCATGTTTGTGATTATAATCCAGGATTCGGACGTCACACACTAATATAAGAGTTTCTGCTTAGTAAAAAGCTTCTTTACATCTCATCAAAAGATGGCTCTAGTGAAGTTCTAGTGATTCAAGAACAAGGTTTCGAAATTGGTTCATATATACAGAGCTTCCAAGAATTTTAGTAGTGTGGTTGTCAATAATGGGTAGAATTGGTGAATGTTACACGTTACACACGTTTAACACGTGTAATGTTACACGTGTGTAAAGTGATCACTTAAACAAGCCTATGACGGTCGTCAGCCCCGTAAATGCCCAGACTTCCATATTCTTCTTCATCTTTGATGGGATGTCAAAAAATAAAATACCACGTATTCCATAAGAACTCAGAAAGAAGGTCATATCGCCAACATGTCACTCGCATCTCTACTATTATCCAGTCCTCATACGACGTACTCGTATTTATTATATTTGTGCAATTGAGTGAGACTATTGTGTATCCAATTTGGTAAATGTTGGTGATATAATATACTCTATTCATAACAAACATTGCACATGAGGTTCTCAGTTTATTCTCTACAGGACGACTGGGATTGCAGAGTCCGAGTTAAGCCGAGTGTTTACCAGATAACTAGAACATTGTTCTGCAATATTTACTGACCACTCGGTACCTCGCGTATGTATACGTAACAGGACCTTTCTACGTCATACTCGAAGGCTGTTGTGAATCTGTATTAGAAAATCATATTGAAGTAAATACATACATCTTTCAATCTCATTCATGTAAAAACATCTCCAAATCACATTAATGTGAGAACATCTCCAGATCACATTGATGTAATGATCACAAAAGTGTGCATGCATTGAAAATGCGATCTTTTAGAAGAATATGTGGCAAATTGATGTGTGATGGATGTTCTAATGGCGATAAAAGGAAAAATGGAAGCCTGAGGATAAGCGTTATTGATAAAATTTAAGAGGCTTTTTGAGATGTTTTTAATTGTAAAATAAATTTATGAGGTAAATTTCGTTGAAAATAGGAGCAAAGGAAGGTCGAGGAAAATTTGTGGATTATCAAGTTTTTCAAATACTTGAATGCGTTCAGGTCTATGTGTCAGGGTATGTATGAGGGGTTGGATTAATGTAGCAGGAGCGAAGAATGGTTGCAAGACAGAGTGGTGTGGCGTTCTATTCTCTCTGCCTATCTGCGGAAGGTGGCGTGATGCTAAGTTAGTAAGTAACGTTTTTTTGTTGAATAAAACTGAACCTTGACAGTACTGTGAAATACACTTTGCCTCGAAATATAATATAAGTTTAATCGTAACTATTTCGATGAAAAGATCGATTGAGATATAAAGAGCGAACTTCATTATTACCACTCTACTTGAATCGAATTTGAATGTAAAGTAGGTAGAAATTTACATTTAAATAGATTTCTTTTTAATACGAAAATTAAACGGAGGAAAAACAATGGGACAAGAAATATCTCGGATCTTTTTCTGAAATTAGATGTTAACATTTTTCTCCGCGGGATTTTCTCGTCACTTTGTATACAAACGTGCGTTCTTAAATAACGTTTTTCCGTGTTTAGTTGGAATATCCGTATCTCAGACATTGATAACGTTTATGTTAGTCGAGATTAATTAGATGAATGTCAAAAACTTAATCATTGTGATAAGATTTTTACTATTCGTAAAGGAGAATTTTTGTTTTAAAGAATTAATAATAAAAAATAATAAAACCCTTATCCGCACCCAATGGTGCATAGGGCACTGCGTCATATAAACGCAGTGTTATCTTGATCGTTTACGCATGAAGATCAAGGTGATCATCATTTAAGGTGATCAGCCCTCCGCTTCAGGTACCGGTCCAGAGTAATATTTAATAAATATTACAGTGAAAATCACTTATATTTATTTTACCCCCCTTGGAAATCGAACCCGGGACCTCCAGAACTACTGACTATTACATTATGGAGGCGGACATGAAAACCTTACTTAATTAAAACCTTTTTATAGGAATTACCCGCAAAGCCCCATTTTAAAAGGATAGTATGCAGTTTGGATAGTAAGAATAGGTAAAGTATGGATAATAATTTTTGGTTACAGATAGAGATATTACAAACTTTTATTTTATGTTCGACACAATTTCAATTTTTTTTTTTAATAGAACAACTTGCAGAGCATTTTTTAAGATGCTTGTCTGTAGGTAGAATAGTAAGGATACTGAAGGCAAATGTAAAAAAACATACCATTATCGCTCAGACCATCTGAAAATAAATAGTCCTTGAATTTATTTTGCGATTTGCGGGAATCGAACCCGCAACGCCAGTTTCGCAGTCGAGCGTCTACCGCGACACGGTGCCTGTCTAACTAACCATCACGCCACTTCCCGCAGGGGTAGGCACAGAGAGTAGAAATCCCCATCAATCTGTTGTTTCTTCCACATTCATGCATCTCCTCATATACATTTGTGTGATATATAGTATGTTGTAACTATGACTTTGTTTGCAGCAAAGCCATCTAATGAACGTTAAAAAACACATGTTGTACTCAAAGTTGTTCATGACGGACATCATACTTCTTGACAGCTTCTATTATTTAGCGATTTCAATGTTTTCGCATTGCTTCGGAATCATTGTGAAATTTAAAATGTTGGAAATGTGTTTTTTTTTAGTTTAAAAAAATAAATAGTAACGCATGGTTAAACACAGCTTGTTTTTTTATAAAAATAAAATAAAAATAAAAAAAAACTAAACAATCAAACTTGTAAAACACATAAAATATTATACTCAACCAGGATTTACATATGTTATGTATAAAAGTTTAAACTTGCATTTTAGTCACGACGTATGCAGTTGGCTGGTTGAATGAAATTCTAAGGCTTCGTAGTGCATACAGATCACGTAAGCTTCCCTTGAAAATATAAAAAGCCTTCGAAAAACCAGCTTAAAAAGCTTCAGGTCGAGTGCAGCAAGTTGAGAGGAAGCTTATAACTCGAGCTTTGAGAAACAATTTATCCTTCGAAATTGGATTATTAACTTCTACATGCATATTATATTTACGTTCCGTGATGTTGAATAATTTAAAAAATATATATATTGGAATAAGGGAATGAAATTTTATAATAAAAATGTAACCTTGTTTTAAAATCACTATAAATATTTTATTTTGACTTGATTATAATGTCTACCGGTATTGAAGCTAACCGTTTCTTTGTCAAGACTGATTAATACTAAAACACTATCTACTAAAAAAAATCAAAATATTTTGACGTTTAGGGAAAAAAGTTTGGGTAGATCTCAAGGAATTAAATGTGTTAAACCGTAGAGATAACTGAGAATTAAGTTACTGAGAATTACTGAGAATTAAGTTATTTTTATTGAGAATTAGGTTGTGTTGTATAATTATCTTATCTTATTTTTACTTAGATATAAGTTTTGTTCCGACATTTATTGGTAGAACTTCAATTTATGGAATAAAATAACAACTTTGTAATTTTTCCACATGAATTTTATTTGACCAGCAACCGGTTTTCATATAATTCTTCTTCTTCTCTGTCTTATTCCTCATAATCTTGAAAAATAACATAAGACTATAAATAATTAACTTAATTAAACTTCAAGTCCACTTTGAAAAGTATTCCCATTGTGATTCATTTCTCTCCTTTCTCTCGTTCAATGTTTTTTGTGTAATTGTCAGACCTTATCAATTCCATTTTAATGACCTGATGATGAAATGATTATTCCGAAACCGGTAGTAGCGAATTGGTGTTTATGAAAGTGGTACTACATAAAGTGAATGATGAATGATATGGAAAGTGTTATATTACCAAACCACAAAGTAAACATTGCTTTTAATATACAAAATAAACAGTAACACTTTCTAAAAATGTTTCTCGGACCACTCATCTCATACTTGAAAATAATTTGTATTTGTATTTGTTCCTTGACGATGTGTCATATTATAAAATATTTTGCAAACAGATTTCGGTTCTAAGAAATCGCATGGTACTTGGAGATCAACTCGCGAAATAAACACCAAAAAACTTAGGGGTTGGGGGTTGCTTTCTTCAAATGTTGGGGGAACGTCGAGGTGATCGAATCCAAGCGCGGACGAATGGCTTGATTCGAGTATATTCTATCTAATACATTTATCTTTTTCATATAGGCAATGTCATAAATCCTCATCTTTTCCTAACAATACGGTAAAATGGTTTGAGGGCTGTATATTGAAATATTCAATTTTTCATGCGAGGGAATCAATGCATACAAAGTGAAAAATATTTTCCCTGAGGAATTTATACGAAGGTTTGGGGAATATATCATAAAAAAATATCTCGTTATTTGAAACGATAAAAATGTTAAAAATATACTTATATGTGCATGTATATATTTTACTTTTTTTATAATACTATTAAATAGTGGTTTCTACTGAACAAATTTTTTAATGAATGTACATGGATTTTTTTTTGTTGATATCTCATCAAAGATGAAAAAGAATATGGAAATCTGGGCATTTACGGGGGTGACGACCGTCATAGGCTGGTTTAAGTGATCACTTTACACACATGTAACATTCACCATTTCTACCCATTATTGACAACCACACTATTCAAATTCTTGGAAGTTCCATATATATGAACCAATTTAGTAACCTTGTTCTTGAATCACTAGAATTTCACTAGAGACATCTATTGGTGAGATGTTAAGCTTTTTATTAAGCAGAAACTCTTATATAAGTATGTGAGGTCCGAATCCTGGATTATAATCACACACTATGAGAAACGCCAGAAAATACCTTCTTCTTCATCTTTGATGAGATGTCAAAAAATAATATGAAAATAACTCCTGTTATTGGAGATAATCCAGATTTTGTGAACAAGTATTTGGACACACTCAAAATGTTGTAAAATG
Organism: Brachycentrus maculatus; assembly: GCF_059751285.1. Taxonomy (NCBI): domain Eukaryota; kingdom Metazoa; phylum Arthropoda; class Insecta; order Trichoptera; family Brachycentridae; genus Brachycentrus; species Brachycentrus maculatus. The sequence continues at coordinate 213,750 of NW_028281276.1, read as the reverse complement.
CATGGATATTACGCCAAAGCACTAAATTTTATTCTTACAAATTTTTACACCGCAATATTTATCAAAAAGATTATGGAAGTCTGGGTATTTGCAGGGGTGGAAAAAAGTCACAGGCTGGTTGAGTGATCACTTTACACACGTGTTACATTCACCAAATTACTTACCATACTACTCAAGTTTTGGAAATCATAATCTCATGACGTTCCACGATTGAGTTCATAATAGCTATCTATGATTGGATTTAGAAAGCTTTTAAAGCAGAGACCCTTTTATGTGGTCGCAATATCCGATATAGGATTATTTTTCAAATATATGGCGTATACCATATACTGGGAGATGCCTTAAAATATGATTTTTAACTATCAACAAAATTGCCAATTATATTTTGTGAATTGAAGAAACCTATGTATATTTATGAACAAGGATTTTGACAGTTAAAATATTTTATATTATTTAATGTTTTATTGTTACTTTTTTCTGCTAAAAAATTGTCGTTAAATTTCATATTATTTTTTGACATCTTAACAAAGATAAAGAAAAATATTCAAGTCTGGGCATTTACGGGGCTTACGACCGTCATAGGCTGGTTTAAGTGTTTTTTTTTCACTTTACACAAGTGTAACATTCACCAATTCTACCCATGAATTGACGATTGACAACCGCACTACTAAAATTCTTGGAAGTTATGTAAATAGTCAATATTCCAATTTCGAAACATTGTACTTGAATCACTACAATTTCTCTAGCGACATCTATTGGTAAGATGAAGAAGTTTTTTTATTCACACTCAAAATGTCGTTGCGTTTCTAAGAATTTGTTATTTTTTACATGTTAAAAGAATTTTAATTAGAAGTTATGTATAAATATTGTGTTTTTTCTTCTTAATTTTCAATTGCGATGAAAGTTCATAGCACTGAACGTGAAAACACTTGTTCCTGCGTAACATTTATTTTAATAAGCGTTTGTCTAATGCCTTAAATTGTCGCAATAAGGGAAATTTCATTTCCTTCTGCATGGCGGCGGAACAACCAGGATCTCTTCAATTAAGGTAATTTCCTCGCTTCAAATCTCACTCAATTTCCTCAAAACTAACAAAGGATAATTTCATCCATCGTTTAAATAAATGCCCGGGTGACTAGCGTTTGTAAAACCACGTAAAATTTACGTTAAACCGTGGATTGTTACCGTATTGTAGCCATCGTTACCATGTCGACTATTAACCCTGATTCAATATAAAAATTAAAATAGGGTTAAAGTATAATTATATTAATTATAATTAAAATAGTTTTTTTTTCTTTAATTTAAATGCTTTTGCATTTCATAATATATTATAATTATAAGTACAAAAAACACAGTAGGTAAAACAAACAAAAATCCCACAAAGGCATGGCCTGTGTGTAGGTGTTCATTTTATTTTAGATTATAATAAAAGGCACTGGCAAGAATACAATAGATATTACAAATACAAATAGATTGAAAGTGCTTATATAAACTACAACATGAAAAAAAGTTAGTAAATATTTACAATATGAGTTATACGATTAAAAGAAGAAGGTACTTTGATCAGTTTTTTTTAAATTAATAATTTTAGTCTTTTTACTTTTTATACACCCTGTTATTTAATTTTGTAAAGTACGTTATTTCAACAATCGAAACAATAATATCTATTCACAAATTAGGTATGAATGCCGCAAGTAATAATGCTTCTCGGATGATTTAAAGTTATAGAAAAACAATTGTATAATACCACTTTCTCAGTAAATAACTGGTAAAACCAAAACAACATAGATTTATTGTATTTTATTTTGAATATTAAAAGCGTTAACTTTGTGGATCAAAGTGATATTTTATTTTGAGAAATAACAAGACTTTGTTTTTTGATCCTCTCACATTTTTATTAACAACCAACTAGTTTCGGTAACAACCTGTTGCTCTCTTCAGGGTTTATTTAAAAAATTCTTTTTATTTCTCAAAATAATATATTTCTGTATTTTCGCCAGTTAATAAAAGCATGTTTTTCTCAAAACAAGTGATGTTTACACAAATAAAAACTAGTGTGATTTTTACACGTTTTTTATTTTTTTATTTGAGCAGCAAGTTATTCCACAAAGGTAATGTCAAATGAATAGAAATATCGATACAAAAATTTTACTTTTATGTGCATACTAATTCTTAAATAAATAGCAGTTAAATATACGTCTTTGACTAAAAAAGTTTTGTTCCCATAAACACATACATATATAATACTATGAGGATTTCTATCGGTGTTATGTTTTTGGGATGATTTCATTTTGATTGTTTTCATCTCCGTTCTGACGATTTAACCTCTTTTACGACAAAAATGACCCTATTTCCTCAATATATAAAGTGAATAAATTGTAAAATAAACACGAAAAAACGAAAAAACACACTCTTGAAACAAATGTTATTCATTTTTAGTTAAATAAGTATTTTAGAAATTCCAAAGTTGAAATTTTTCATGAGCTAAGACATTTTATTAACATATTATTTTATTTGATATCTCAACATAGATGAAGAAAAAATGTAAATATTTGCATTTACGGGGCTGACGACCGTCATAGGCTGGTTTAAGTTATCACTTTACACCATGTAACATTCACCAATTTTAACCATGCTTCACAACCACACAACTCAATTTCTTGGAGGTTCTATATATATGATCCAATTTCAAATTTATGTTCTTGTATCACTATAATTTCACAAGAGACATCTATTGGTGATATAAAAAAGCTTTTTATTGAGCAAAAATTTATTTATTTGTATGTGAGGTCAAAATCCTTTAATTGGAGATAATCCAGATTTGTGAACAAGTATTTGGACACACTCAAAATGTTGTTCCATATTATTCTTTATCTATCTTGAGAAGTCAAAAATTTAAATAAATATTGTTATAAATAACTGCTTACTGATATAATAACTTCTTGCATACTAAATAGCACCATAGTAAAAAGTATAAAAATCCCTTACCCGTAGCATGATCTTGCAATATAAGCAGGGTACAAAAAAGTGAAAGAGAGAAAAACAAACTTCCTACTACAAAAATAAAGACATTTCAAACACAATATTTCCCACTCCGGAAATATTGTGTATCAAAAATAATATTTGTTTTAGTATTTATCTCCTAGTATCCCTGTTATCCGGTTACCTGCAGTCATGTTTGAGCTGTAATCTGAAAATCCGCGATGTAATCTCTCGTAGGCAGCGCTGAATGACAAACTCTTGAGGAACAGCTGTATTCTGGTTCGCGAAACCGGGCGAGAAGCAGTCTTGGGGATAAAAGACTTATCCCTTTGTACTAATGCAGCACAGCCGGAGTGGTGTACTAGTGTAACTCGGCTGGGGTGGCGTATTCTATGACCTTATAAATAATTCAAACAATAACATATATTTTTGGAATGCTAATCTGATAGTTCACAACAGAGTTTTTTTTTATATGGGAGTTTTTTATGTATGTTTATTGATCATTAAGTGTATTGTTTTTTTTTTATTTTAATATATATTTTTTTTAAATAATATGAAAATAACTCTGTAATTGAAGATAATCCAGATTTTGTGAACAAGTATTTGGACACACTCAAATTGTTGTAAATAGGTTTTTGTTTCTTCCAGCTTACGATTTTTTTATTATTATTTAACTAACAAATTTTCACTACTTACACCATTACAAAACCTTATTTTATCATCTGCTTCTAAATTTTGTGCTTTATTTTTTCTCTCAACATATTTCATTAAAGCCTTCATAAGCGAAAAAGTTATAAAATTTACTGATTCGGCAATTTGTGGATGACATGTTGATTTCTATTTCTTATTAGAATCCTAACTGCCCATCAAACTTCCTCCCTTAGTTTTTCCCTCTTTCTCCTTCCCTAAACTTTGTTTTTCCTTTGCCTTCCTTATTTTCATAAATTTGTATTTTATTTTTTTATTTTCAAGCACTCTCTGATTGCAAATAGCTATATGTGGTATCAAACGTTTTGATCTATATCACTAGTCTGCTTTTGGTTAGTTGGAAGATAATAATACAGTGTACTTATTTTTTTTCTGTACATGAAGTTTAAATAAATAATTTATAAAAACAAATTTCACACTTGTGAAATACCACTTATTGAGTTTTATTTCATAACACATGACTTGTTTCGAAAACAACAGTTTAACTATTAACCTGTGGATGTAAAAAACTATAGTATTCAAGTCTAGTCATGTGTAATGAAATTAAATGCAATAAGTGACAATATAGACGTGTCGATTCTTTTTTTTTATTGGTGAAAAACGTGTAACAAAATTTTAAAAAAGACAATGAAATCGGAAAACTTGGTTTGATGTACATAAATGATACAAACTTTTTATAATTTCTCATTGAGTTACGCTAGAACTTTAATTAAAATGATTTAATCTCCACCTTGAATATCCTTCCTAAACTTCTGCATCAATTGTCCATTGTTTGAGTTCTCTCTGTGTTCTTACTATGGGGGTTTTGAAGAATTTATGAAGAGGCCATGGATGTTGCACAACAAAGACCATGGTAAAGTTTACCATGACAACTATTCCGCTACGAACAACTGCTGTATGGTAGTTTACGCTAGATTCTAAAGTTTTTCTACGTTCACGGAACGTTTAACTGGGCACTTGAACATTGCCTCTAGTAGGATTTAGGCTTCTGCGTCGATGCAATTAATACATTAACGATAAATTAATTTATATTTTTTAAAAAATTTTTCTTAAAAATATTTGATTTAAATTTATATTTAATTCAAAATAGGTATATTTTGAATTTGAATGTATCAATATATTTTATCAAACACAAATTTTCCTTTTTTAATTTATAATAGTCAAGTTATTCCACAATGTTTTTGTCAAATTAATAAATAATGTGTGTACATTCAATGCATGCTAACTGGGTTTCCCATGCCAATGGTACATTTTAAAATAGTCCTCTGATATTTTTTTGCTCGTTTATGTAATCAAGGATGAACGGCTGAATGACAGGATCTGTTTTGTATCTACCCACCTCCATTGCTTCAGTTTTTTTTACGATATTCCATTATTTAATGATTTAATAAGAAATGGAAGCAGATATAAAGCTTTATTATGAGGTATTCTTGAGAAAGCTCACATAGAATGTGTTTGATTGGCGTCGTGGCGTAGTTCGGTAGACTATCAACTGCAAAACTGGGATCGAGAGTTCAATTCCTACTTATATTAAAAAAAAAAAATTAGTTTTAATATCTTTTAATTCCTATCTTTAGCAATCTATGAAACAATTAAATCGAAAACATTTAAAATATGAAGTGACATCTACTGTCATGAAGCTCAGTGTCTGCCATAAGCAATTTTAAAAAACTACTTTACGACTACTGGTTTTCTAGTAAACATTTTTCATCAGGTTAACTAAAGATTGATAAAAGATCTAAAGAACAAATTACAAGATAAATTCACAGTCTGATGTGATAAATTATTTGATTTACAAAATAAAATAAAACATTGAATTGACGCATATTCCAATGACAATCGGCCCCGGTTTTATTGTCCTATTGCTAGAGAGTAAAGGCGATAAAAGAACGTGCCAGCATCTCATTCACTGGACTGAGGTAGGAAACGGAATTACAGGTCATATTACAACCTACTGACTACTGACCTACCTTGGCTTGACTGTTAGGTAAATGTAACACCCCCTATACTCGTAAACATTAAATTTTATCGAAGCTTGATAGGCATCAAAATAATAATATGCATATATTGGCCAATGCAGTTAATGAATTTTACATGCCAAGAGAATCTTAATAAATTTTTAAAATATTAAGTCTATTTTTAATATTATATTATTCTCATAAAATAACACAAAAACAGCATGACATGCAAAATGGCTTAAAAACTTAAAAACTTATGTACTTAAAAACGGTCAGGTCAGGAGTCGATGCATAAATGTGAAAGGGGCGAAGTGTTTACGAAAAAGAGAAAAGACAGATTGGTCTGGAATTCTAGTTTCTTTATCTACCCTTGTTAGGAAGCGGCGCGATGGTTGGTTAGGAAGTTATTATATCTTGTATGGTACAAATATTAGACATTTTCAAGGAAATAATGTTCATTTAATCTTAATATTTATATATATATATATATATATATATATATATATATATATATATATATATATATATATATATATATATATATATATATATATATATATATATATATATATATACATATAAACATTAGCATACATTTGAAC